>NW_027202556.1:177500-205486 GCF_024711535.1 Dipodomys merriami
CCATGGCGCTACCCAGATTCCAAGCCTCCCTTTGCTGTCCCTGAGGGCGGTAGAGGAATGTCTAGGTAGTAGTGTCTAGAAGAGGACTAGGGGGAAATTCTAAAGAATGAGACACAATAAGCCCTGGGCTGTTGTCTCAAGCCTGTCATCCTGGCTATTCGGGAGGCTGATATCCAGAAGATCTCGTTTCCCAGCCCAGGCAGGAATGTCCCATGAGAGTCTCATCTCCAAACTCCAACTGGATGTGGCTCCATGGCTCAATGGTAGAACACTGGCCTTAAGCAAAAATCATAATCAGAGACAGTACCCAAGCCCTGAGTTCAAGCCCCTCAACCAAAAAAAAAAAAAAAACAGAAAGACACCCCTGGCCTTTAAGAGATGGTGAGGGAGTGGGGGTGCTGTGGTTGGGAGACCAGGTGCTGGCCTCAATGTACAGAAATTTCTAAGATCTCCCAAGGTTTTCCCAAGTGTGAAATCACAGCAGGGCGGGCATTGACTTACCAAGAACTCAAGAGGTTGTGGCCTGTCTTAGGCAGCGAGTTGGGTGAATGGGAACGGGGGTGGGAGGGTAGTTTCAATTTTATTTTCTCCATCCATGGAAGTATGGTTTGGGATGCTGGTGTCAAAGTCTGAAGCGAAGGATGGCATGTGATTTGTAGCCTGACATGTTGGGTTTCGCCTGGGTATAAGAAGTTAACTGAAGCCGGGTGCTGCCAGTGGCTCACAACTGTAATCCTAGCTACTCAGGAGGCTGAGATCTGAGGATCGTGGATCAAAGCCACAAGTTGTGCTGTGGCTCCAGTGGTAGAGCACACACGTTCAGCTGAAGAGTTAAAGGACTGTGTGCAGACCCAAAATTCAAACCCCATGACCAACACCCAAAAATAAGGTAGCTGAATTTCTGCATAGCAGTGTGTACAGTAGGAAATGCCATGCTGTGTTATGAGCCATTCCAGACCTGTGAGAGACCCTGAGTTTTGTCTACAATTGGCTTGAGGATGGCAGTGCTATCTTCTTGGGGATTGGGATGTTCAGGTGTTCAGGGACTGCTGAGGCCTTGGACTACCCCTGTGTGTGTGTGTGTGTGTGTGTGTGTGTGTGTGTGTGTGTGTGTGTGTGTGTGTGCGTGTGTGTATTTTTCCCTCATCTTTCTCTGTTCCCTTCCTGGGTGCCTGTCTGCCTCTTCCTGACCTCAGAGGGAACCCCTCCTCCACGGCACCCTGCCTTTAGCCCCTTATCAAGGTCGACAATGAGTCCTAAATTGACAGAGACCAGTATATTCCAGCTTTTCATTGTGGCCCAAGTCCAGCTGTCCATAACTTTGGCCGCTTCCAGAGGATTCTGGGTCAGCAGGGCCAGCTGGAATAAGTTCTCCCCTGGCGCTACAGGGGAGGGGCTCAGTCATGCCATGTCCTTTCCTTTTCCTCAGCTGGGCCTCTGGATGCATGTCCTTCCTAGCAGGCTGGAAGTAGAGTGGGGGAAGGGTGGTGGCCAATGGCTCTGGCCAACATCAGCCTGATAGCTGCCTGAAGGCTGCCCAAACAAGGATGATCTGGGGTTACATGGGAGGTGAGGCCAAGGTGTCTTGGAAATATCCATTGGTTTCTAGGAAATGTAAACGTACCTTATCTGCAGGAAAGTATATCTTCCCCCCACCCAGCTGGGCCTCTCAGGTCCTTCTAAACAATTCCAGATAACCATAATACAGAGGCACAGACTAGATTCCAGGGCCAGGGAAGAGGAGGTGAGAGACTGGTATGGCCAGTACCTCAATGTTCTGGGGCATTAGCCTTGACCTGCTATGTCTCCCTTGTATAAGTTCAATTCTTAACACAGTGCAAGTCACACACCGGCAACTTGTGGCAGTGCTGTGGAAGTGGCAGGAATGGAAGTGAGATCTAGGATGACCAAAATCTGGATTTATGGCCTGTGGGGTTGGGGATGGCAAAGAGTTTATTTTTAAAAAATCTCAGAGCTGGAACTCAGGGCCAAGGCACTGTCCCTAAGCTAAAACTCTACCACTTGAATCAGATTTCACCTTTCATTTTTTTAGTAGTTTAGTAGAGATAAGAGACTCACAGACATTCTTGCCTGGGCTGGCTTCAAGCTGCCATCCTAAGAGCTCAGCCTCTTGAGTAGCTGGGATTGCTGGTATGAGACATTGGCACCTGCTAAGGATGTGTGTATGTGTGTGTGTGTGTGTGTGTGTGTGTGTGTGTGTTTGTGTGTTTAACGGGGTTTGAACTCAGAGCCCTGGTGCTATCCTTTAGCTTGTTTGCACAAGGTTGGTGCTGTACCTCGTGAACTAGGGTAGCTCTGCTTCCCAACTTTTTGATGATTTATTGGAGATAAAAGTCTGCCCAGGCTAGCTTTGAATCTTGATTGATCCCCAGGTGTCAGCCTTGAGTATCTAGGATTATAAGCATAAGCAACTGACACCCAGCCGCAAGGATGTCTTTTCATATGCTCGTCTGTTTTAACAGCTGTCTACTTGCCCTGGCCTAGTTCTCTGACCTCTACCTCAGCTTCTAGCAGCCCCTGACTGTGTGAAGAACATAAAGCTCAAACCTGATCCCATTTCTTTGTCCTCAGGGGAGGATATGTTTTGTCTGAAGCCTGAGGTAGGAAAGGTAGCTGTACATGGGTGCTCGGCTGGGACAGAGAGGTACTCTGTTTTAGCCAAGAAGGAAAGTGTGGTCAGATACTTACTAATAGCTCATTCTCTCATATTTCTACCTCCTCAGGAGGCTGAGATCTGAGATTGCCATTCAGAGGCAGCCCAGCTAGAAAAGTCTGTGAGAATCTCTTCTGCAAATAACCACGTAAAGCTGGAAGAAAAGCTGTGGCTCAAGTGGTAGAGTATTAGCCCTGAATGAAAAAACTCAGGGACAGAGCCTGGGCCCTGAATTCAAGCCCCTGTACCAATATGCACATGCACACATGCACGCACACACACACACACACACACACACACACACACACACACACACACACACACAGAGGTGTTAATGATGAGCTGAGGTAGAACTGTGGGAAACCCTGAGGCATAATCATAGTAAACTCTCAATGCAAATCAAGTGGTTTCTCCCTAAGTCCTTCTTGGGCTGAGGGGGCTGGGTCATGGTGGTAAGTTCCATGGAACCTGCCCCTCCATCAATGCACGAGGCCACAGGACCAAGGGAAGGACACTCTGGATGCTCCTTTGTAGTTGGACCATGATTGCAGATTTTCATCTGTCCCAGAGCCCCTGAGGAAAGCAGGGCTCCAAGCCCTGGGACTCCAGGGTAGTGACTGCTACAAGCAACAGCAAGTCACCTGTGGATTCCTGAGCCTACAAGTCTTTCATAAGCCCAAGTCAACACCCATCAAGGGTGTGCCTGACAGATTCGCACTTTTGTGATACCTGAGTGAGTGGGCATTACATGCTGTGTCATATTGCAGCTCCTGCCCCTCCTAGCCCAGAACCCTGGTATATTGCTTTACTGCTCAGATACATACTGCACCCATGACATGCCATTCTGATGACTTGACCGATGACCTCCGTGCCCCAAGGCTTGACCCTTCTCTGATACTGTGGCCTACTCTGTAGGCAAAGACCTCCAAAGAGGCTGCTCTGAAGACTGGTGGGACAACTAGACATTGGGAGACTCTCAGGGGCCCACTGGAAAGTACTCTTCCACAGAGTGAGATCCAAGCAGTCCAGGTGTTGGTCATGGGGCTTGAACTCTGGGCCTGGGCACTGTCCCCCAGCTCTTCAGTTTACCACTTGAGTCACAGCGACACTTCTGGTTTTCTGGAGGTTCCTTGGAGATCAGAGTCTCCCGGACTTTCTGGCCTGGGCTGCCTTTGAACCTCAATCCTCACATCTCAGTCTCCTGAGGAGCTAGGAGGACAGGTGTGAGTCACCGGTGCCCAGCTGATCTGGAGTTTCACCACAGTGTACTAGGAGCTCCTGAAAGCTTTTCTTTATTTTTTAGGTGCCAGTACTGGGGCTTGAACTCAGGGGTCTGGGCTTTAGTCTCTTAACTTTTTCTCTTAATGCTAGCACTCTGCCACTTGAATCACAGCTCCATTTCTGGCTTTGGGTAGTTCATCAGCAAGAAGAGTCTCAGTAACTTTTCTCCCTTTGAGCTAGCTTTGACCCATGATCTCTGATCTCAGTCCCCTGTGTAGCTAAGATTTACAGGGGCAGAGCCACTGGTGGCATTAGGCTAGAAGCTTTTCTTAAGCAAGTGTTCTTCCCTGCATTTGCCCTGACTTCTACATGCAAAGGAGGCCTAAGGGTCAGGAGCTATGAAAAATAGGATTCCAGCCACAGGAAATGGCTGGGGTCCATGGTGAAAAGACAAGCTAATCTTCCCCATGGGCCCCATTCGGGGACCCCAACCTCTGCCATACTTGTGACTCAAGTACAAACCTTGACCCGGCCTTGAATGTCCTGCCAGACTTGTCTGACGCCACAGAACATTAATTCCACCCACACCACCTGCTCTATACCACACCTCAGGACCATTGCCCATGCTGGACCTTCTGCCTGAGGCACTCTGTCCTCTTTCAAATCTTAGAACTCCTGTGGAATTTTGGCACTGGTTATATCACCTCGTGGAGCAAGTCTTTCCTTCGAATCTCCCACTTTTTTTTTAGTATTAAGTTTCTAGAGATAGAACGTGTGCAGGCTGACTGGCAAATGCTCTATCTTGATGTGTGTGTGTGTGTGTGTGTGTGTGTGTGTGTGTGTGTGTGTGTGTGTGTGTGTGTGTGTGTGCATGTGTGTGTGTGCATGTGTGTGCAAGTCCTGGGGTTTGAATTCATGGCCTGGATGCTATTCTAACACTGAGCCTTTGTGCTCAAGGCTACCATTCTACTACTTGAACCACAGCTCTACTTCTGGCTTTTTGGGTGATTAATTAGAGAAAAGTTTCATATAGACTTTCGTGCTTGCAATTGTCATCCTCAGATCTCATCCTCCTAAATAGCTAAGATTACAGGGGTTAGCCACCAGCACCTGCCCGCTACCCTACCTCTTACCTATAACCTCGGCCCTCCTCTGAGTCCCATAACAATATATCTCACCAGGCCGACATTTTTTTTTGCCAGTCTTGGGGCTTGAATTCAGGGTCTGGGCATGTTCCTGAGCTTCTTTTGCTCAGGGCTAACATGCTACCACTTAAGCCCCAGTGCCACTTTTGGCTTTTTCTGTTTCTGTGGTACTGAGGAATCGAACCTATGAGTTCATGCATGCGTGCTATGTAAGCATACTACCACTAAGCCATATTCACAGCCCAAGACTCACTTCTAACAGGAGTTATGAGGGTGGGATTTTTTTTAGCTTACCCCTTTCTTTGTAGAAATAGCTGACTATTTCATATCTTCGCCATGATTTGGGACCAGCCTGTGACTTCACAATGAGGAAGGATAAATGAGTGATAACCACCAGGCCACCGAGGTCTAGGCTCAGATCCTACAGAGGAATAGAGAATATGAAGCCAGAACCTTCGACAACTCCTATAGCCTAGAACTGTGGTCTCCCTGGAGGCAGTGGCTGGCTTCTAGGTGTCCCGATGGAACACCTTGGCCAGAACATAAGGCTTCACTTCTTTAAATGGCAGAGAAGAATGCTTTGTTCAAACGTCTGGCTCAGACTTAGTACTCTCTGAAGGCTTGTCCCAGCTTGCCCACGTTGGGCGTCTGGGCATGGGCAACCTGCTGAATGCCCATCATGCATACACAGATACAAGGAGTCATTGCCTCCTCTTTTTTTTTTTTTTGGCAGGTCTGTGGTTGTACTATTAGCCTAGGATTTGTCCCTGAGCTCCTTTTGCTCAAGTGTAGCGCTTTGCCCTTGAGCCATAGACCCATTCATGGTTTTTCTTTTTCATGTGACCTTTTAGAAAGAAGGGTGTCATGGACTTTCCCGCCCCGGCTGAATTCAAATTGGCATACTTTACATCTCAGCCTTCTAAGGAGCTAGGATTACAGTCAGGAGCCACTGGCACCTTGCTTTCTTTTCTTCTTGTTCTTTTTTTAAAATCATAACAATCTGAAATCTTCATGGTGTCATTCCAATGGTTTGCATTCAAATTAAACTACTCAGGCTTGGAGTTCAAATGCTAGGTCTGCCACCCACAATGGAGGGAGATCCCGACAAACTCATTCCTGTTCATGTGAATACTAATGGGACGTTATAAAAGTAATAATTAAATGTGCAGTTGATTCATGATTGTAAGGTCAGCTCCTGGATGGCGAGCAGACTCCACCTTCCTAGCAGCAAAGTCTCCACCCAGTACCAGCGTTACCTAGGCAACTGGGACACCTGGAAGAGGTCACATCTGAATTTGATGTGTGCACACCTTCCTCCGCCCAAACCCTAGATAAGGCTTAGCCCAAGCCCAGCCGCCCTCTCTCTGCTCTCTCTGCTCTTTTCTAGCTCTTTCTCAGCTCTTTCCTTCTCTTCTCTTTCCCAGTTCCCTTCTCTTTCCTAGCTCTCTCTTTCCCACCTTTCCCAGATGCTCTCTTTTCTAGCTTTCTCTCTTTTCTAGCTCTTTTCTCCCTGTCCCAGCTTTCTTTCTTTCCCAGCTCTCTCTCTTTCCCAGCTCTCTCCCAGCTCTGTCCCAGCTGTCTTTCCCAGGCCTTTCCCCACCGCGTGGAGGGCCAAGATGGCCTGGTGCTAGCCAGAACAATGAATGAACATACTCCTTACCTGAAGAACACGTGCTGTTCTTACCCAGCTACTTCTTTTTAAAAAAAACTAACAATGATTCGATTTTAGAATGCCACAGAATAATTGTTGGATTTATTTCTTTCATTCTAGCACCATGGTATGATTGAAGATATTGACTAATTTTAATTAATGCTTTCATAAGTATTCAACCAGGATAATTCATTAAATGGAAGCATAATTTAAAAACTAATATTTGGTAATAATATATATAATTTAATATCCTCACAGTACCTCTCTCTCTCATTCTCTCTCTCTCTCTCTCTCTCTCTCTCTATATATATATATATATATATATATATATAATATATCGCAATCTACACATCTATCAACATATATATGTATATTTTTACATATATATGGGAAAAGTGTGGCTTGATCATAGGTCCTCAGAACTTCCTGGCAGCTTAGTTTACCAGAGGCTGGTCTGCTAAGACTGTGACCCAATTTATGGATTGGACATTGTAGTCCATGAGTTGAAATCCCAGGATGGCCAAAAATTTATTCTGTGTAGTAAGAAGCCAATTTTGACACATTGTTTTCCTTCTCTGCAAAAATCTTTGGTTTCAGTATGATGTATAAAATATATCCTATGTGATATTATATAATAAAAGGAATGTTATATATGTAATAATACTAAGTAAAGAAGGATAATAAATGTCAACGCAGTAATACCTTGTATGTAAATAGATCTCATCTATGAAGATTAATTTTTCCAGTACTGGGGCTTCAATTCAGGCTCTAGGAACTGGTCTGAATTTCTTTTCTTCAAGGATAGTGAGCCATTCCCCTTCACCCCTAGTGTCACAAAGTTACCCAAACCCTGAGTTCAAATCTCATGCCTGCCAGAAAAAATGTGCAAATCCAAGCCAGGGCCTTATTATTATTATTATTATTATTATTATTATTATTATTATTATTATTATTGCCAAGTACGGGGCTTGAACTTGGTCTTGGCATCTCTGCCACTGCCAGCACTTGGATCCTAGGACCTGAGTTCAAATCTCGGGACAAGCAAAAAATATAAAAAATAAAAAGGAGAAGCATAATACTGAGAAGTTAAAGAAGGTAGTTTTACCTTTTTATTTCCTTTGTATTGTAACCATCCTGGATCTAAATGACAAGGCCCAGAAAATGTACATGACCTTGCATTTCTGATATTTGACGGCTATTAAGGAAGTCATAGCCGAAACTGACAAATTAGGTCTGGAGGTGGAATTCCAGGACTGCCACTAATGAATGGTGGGAGATTCTAAGAAACCCATTCCCATATACATCCATAGGAATAGAATGTTACAAAAGTAACAATTAAATTAGTAGTTAGTATATGATTATATTATAAAATTATACACAACAATTATACTACATTGACTAATTTTCAATTAATACTTTATTATGTATTCAATCATGATACTTAAAAGAAGAAGGAATAATTTAATTGCCAATAATGAGTAGTAATATTCTATATGCAGTTACATAATATACAGACATCTGTCTCTTGTTTTATACATATACATCCATTTATCTGTCTACCAATCTACACATTTATCTGTTCATACACTTGTCACTCCCGGGGCTAAGTGGTAGGGTGTTTGCCTAGTACATACAAAACCCTGGGTTCGATTCCTCACTACCGCATGCACACAAAAATCTGGAAGTCATGCTGTCAATCAAGCAGTCGTGCACTACCTTTGAGCATAAAAGCTTAGAGACTGTTTCTAGACCCTTACTCAAGACTCAGACTGACACCAAAACAAAAGAAAATAGAATGTTTTAACTGCAACGATGTAAAGATAGGACTGCAAATACCTCATCAGAGAGCAAACCGGGAGACTTGTGCTGACAGCTGATATCTAACCTGACTTAGCCAGAGGTAAACTACTGCAACCCGGCCCCATGGAATCAGATGCTGCTGGCTCACTCAGCCCTGTCATCCAAGATAATCAGAGATCTGACACTGGTGGGTTTAAAACCCAGCCCTTGCAGGAAGTCTGAAAAACTCTGAGCTGTGGCTCACAGTGGTAGAGCTCTACCCTTGAGCAAAAGATCTTAGAACAGTACCCCCAACCTTCCAGTACATTTCCTGTGGCTTACTCCCAACCCTCCCCCAAAAAACCCATCCCTCTAAATCATTAGATGTGAACTTTGTGTGGTTTGTGACGTGTTTCTGAAAGAATGGTGATATCGATGAAAGCACTCTAATTTTAATGATAGCGTGTGGGATACAGCTATGTGATGAATCCTTCATGAGGTGTGTGCTGAGCCCTTAATGGGGTTCATTCTTTCATCTGGTCCTTGTAAGAGCTCCACAAGTAAGATGAGGGTGCACATGAGAAACTTGAGGGTCAGATATATCCTCATGTCAGGGCCAAAATTATGTATGTACTGAAATCTAGTGAGTTGTCTCCTACAGACAATTGCTTATTTTTCACGGTCGTGAACTTTGAACTCAGGGCCTAGGCACTGACCCTTCCCTGTTGGCTTATGGCTAATGCCCTACCACGTGGAGCCAAGGACCCTCTTGCAACAGAGTGTTATGGTCTAAGCGTCTGTAGCTGAGGTCTGTAGCTGAGGTCTGCGTACTCAAGAAGCTGAGATCTGAGGATCTGGTTTCCAAACTACCCCAGACACAAAGGGTCCCATGAGAATATTATATCCTATTCACCACTTAGAAAGTTGAAGTGGAAGCTGGGCACTACTAACTCACCCCTGTCCTCCTAGCTATTCAGGAGACTGAGAGCTGAGGATCACGGTCCAAAGCCAGCCTGGGCAGGAAATTCTTGAGATGGACGCTACTTTCCAGTGACCCAACAAAAACCTGAAGAAATGCTGTAGTTCAAGGGGTAGAGCACTTGGCTTTAACTGAAGAACTCAAGGACAGGGCCCAGGCCTAGATTTCAACTCCTCTAACATACAAGAAGAGAAAGAAAGAAACCTGAAGAGGAGGGGATAGACTGCTTTGCATGTATGAATCCCTAGGTTTTGATTCCTCAGTACCACATCACTAAAAAAAAGCCTGAAGTGGCCCTGTGGCTCAAGTGGTAGAGTGCTATCCTTGTACAGGAGAAACTCAGGTACAGTGCTCAGGTCCTGAGTTCAAGTTCCAGGACAAGTGTATGCACACACACACACACAAACACACACACACACACACACACACACATACACACACACACACACACACACACACGCACACGCACACACAGAGATATCAGAAGTAAAGCTGTGACACCAAATTGTGGTAAAGAACTGAGCTTCTGTTCTGAGCTCATGGTCAACACCCAGGCCCTGTGTTCAACCCCCAAACCTAGCCTTCCAGGGTTCAACTAGGAGAGTACAAAGGTTTCAAAACCTGATGAGTGGAAGTGGCACTATAGCTCAAGTGGTAGAGCACTAGCCTTGAGCTGAAGAGCTGAAGGACAGCACCCAAGCCCAGAGTTCAAGGCCTACGAGTGACAAAAAAACAAAAAAACAAAAAACAAAAACAAAAACAAAACCTGATCAGTTTCACCAGCCCTAGATGACAGGAAATATTGTGACATTACCCATGTGCTCAGATTCAGCGAGCTTCTAGAAACCTAGGGAGGCACCTTTGCCAATTAGGAATCTTTTAATTAGGTCTAGCTCTCTAGTTGTCTGCCAGAAGGACCCTTGAATTAATTGTAGCAGTTTGTTTCAACACTGGAACATAGTCTAACAAAAACAGGATAAGCATAAGGAACGTGGCTTGCCACAGGAGGTGGCACAAATGAAGGCTTCCTGTCCAAACAGAGCACTGGGGAAAGAGATAGCTTTGGATACAAAGAGGCCTTTTTCTCCTGGCCTTCTAAGCCTGCCCACACTCATCCTCACTAATTGGCCCAGATGGAGTTGTTTGTTACATAGCTGTACAGGAGTGAGGCCTTTTGTCTGCCTGTTCCAACAATGAGGCAGACTTCCTCCAGCAGCCTGAGGTGTGCAGAAACCCTCAGGCTACACTGGGAACCGTGAGGGAAGCCCGAGAACATGCACTGTCTTGAAAGCACTCTCTGTGCTATAAAGCCATTTTATTCAAAGCAAATTTCCGAGCTAAGTGCCTTTCAACATAGGGACTCTGGATCTTCACTGATAAAATACATGGGTAGACATGGAGTTACTGGGTTTTTTTTTAGCAAGTCTGAGTCCAGGCACTGTTCCTGAGCTCCTTTTGCTCAAGGGTAGCCCTCTGCCCTTGAGCCACAGCCCCAGTCATGTTTTTTTTTTTTAATTCCTGTGATCCATTAGAAATAAGATTGTCCTGGGCTTTCCTGTCCCGACTAAATTCAAATTGTCATTCTCTACCTCTCAGACTCCTGAAGAGCTAGGATTACAGGCAGGATCCACTGACACATGGCTTTGTTTTCTTCTTGTTCTATTTTTCCTTGTGACAATCTGAAATCTTCACATTGTCATTCTAATGGTTTGCATTTCGAAGTAAACTCCCCAGACCTGGAGTTGGAATGCCAGGACCGTCACCTACAAATGGAGGGAGATCTTGAGAAAATCATTCCTATCCATGGGAATGCTTAATGGAATTTATAAAAGTAACAATTAAATTGACAGTTAGTTCATTAATCTCTTATAGAATGCCACACAAAAGTTATTAAATTATGTCTTCCATTCTAACACCCTGGTTTGATTCTCCTAAAGAATACTGACTTCTTTTACACTAATACTTTAATACGTATTCAACCATGATACTGCATTAAATGCAGAACTAATTTAATAACTAATAATTCATAATATATATAATTTAATATCCTCACATTGTCTCTCTCACATATATATAGCAAACTATACATCTATCTATCTATCTATCTATCTATCTATCTATCTATCTATCTATCTATCTATCTATCTATATCTTTCTATATCTATATCTATATCCATGCCTATATCTAACAATCTATCTATTTATATATCTATAGCCCACTAATATGGCTTAATCGCAGGTCCACAGAACTGGCTGGCAGCTCAGTTTGCCAAGGGCATTTTTTCTACAACTGACCCATTCATGAATTATGCATTGTGGTCTATGAGTTCAAATCCCAGCATTTCCAAAATTTTATATGTGCAGTAAGAAGCCAATTTTGACACATTTTTTTCCTTCTCTGTAAAAGTCCTGTGTCTCAGTATGATGTATAATCTATATGCAAATATATCTATGTGATAAGATATAATAAATGAAAAGAAATGTTATATATGAAGTAATGCTAAATAAAATAAACAATAAATAAAGAAGGGTTATAAATGTCATATGGGGTAAACACATGTATGTAAAAAGATCTCATATATGAGTATTATTTTTCCAGTGATGGGGTTTGAATTCAGGCCCTTGAAACCGGTCTGAAATTCTTGTCTTCAAAGACTATGAGCTTCCACTCCCCCACAGTGCCCCAGAGTTCCCCAAATCCTGAGTTCAAATCTCAGGCCTGCCAGAACAATTCCAAGCCAGGGCCTTAATTTTTTTGGCCATGCCCGGGCCTTGAACTCAGCTCATGGCAACTCTGCCTCAGCCTTGATCACAATAGGCTGGGGTGCAGCCTCTGGACCCATAGCCCATCCTGAGACACTAGGACCTGAGTTAGAATCTTGGGAATAGCAAATAAAAGGTGAAGGGTTGGGAAGGTGGCTCAATAGTAGAGTGCTTGCCTTGGATGCATAAGGCCCTGAGTTCAATTCCTCAGCATCACATAAGCAGAAAAAAGCCGGAAGTGTTGCTATGGCTAAAGTGGTAGAAAGATAGCCTTGAGCAGAAGAGTTGAGGAACAGTGCACAGACTCAGACTTCTGCCCACAACTGACAATAAAAAGAAGGGGAAGGAAGGAGGAGGATAAAACTGGGAAGTTCGAGAAGGTGGTTTTACATAGTTTTTTTCTTTTGCATTGTGACCATCCTGGGTCTAAATGACAGGGCCCGGAAAGTGTACATGACCTTGCACTGCTGAAGTTTGGTGGGTTATCAGGGAAGTCTTAGCCAAAACCAGCAACCTAGGTCCCAGGATCAAATTCCCGCCACCTACAAATGTCAGAAATGCATTCCGATAGATAGCCATATGAATGGAATGTTGTAAAGTAACAATTACATTAGTAGTTAGTGTATGATTATATTATAAAATTATACACAATAATCATAGTACATTGCCTAATTTTCAATTAATACTTTATTATGAATTCAAACATGATACCTAAGTAAAGGAAGAAATAATTTAATTATTGATAATTGGTGGTAAAATAGTATACATAACTTAATGATATACAGACATCTCTCTCTTGTTTTATACATATATATGTATATATATAAAACAAACCATATCTATTTCTACATTTGTCACTACTGGGGCTCAGTGGTAGAGTGCTTGCCTAGTATGTATGAAGCCCTGGGTTCATTTCCACATTATCACATGCAAAGAAAAAGCCAGAAGTGGTGCTGTCACTGAAGCACCAAAAACAAGTTAGAAAGTTATGACTGCAACTATAGAATGCCAGGACTTCAAATACATCATGACATAGCAAGCCGGGAGTCTGAAGCTGATGGTTGCCATCTAACCTGACTTAGCCAGAAGTCAACCGCTGCAAACCAACTCCATGAAACTAGACACTGCTGGCTCACTCCTAGCTGCTCGGGGATGAGATCTGACACTGGTGGTTTGAATACTCAGCCTTTGCAGGAAGTGTGCGAGACTCTGAGATGAGGCTCAAAGTGGTAGGGTTCTAGCATTGAGGTAAAGGTCTTAGGACCTATGAGTGCAATCCCCGAGACTGACTACCCTCCCCCCCCCATTAACCAGCCCTCTAAACCATTAGATGTGAACTTTTGTGGTTTTTGACATTTTTCTGAAAGACTGGTGATACTGATGAAGGGACCCTAATTCTAATGACAGCTTGTGGGATAGAGCTATGTGATGAGTCTCTCCTGGAGTGCTGAGTGCTGAGTCCTTCACGGGGTGCTATGCGCTGAGTCCTTCATGGGGTGTATTATTTCATCTGATCCTTTTTAGAGCTTCATAAGTAAGATGATTGTGCATCTGAGAAAGTTGAGGCTCAGATATGTCCCCAAGGCAGGGTCAAATTTATATATGTACTGAAATCTAGTGATTTGTCTCCTGCTGACAACTGGTTTCGTTTCGTTTTCTCCATCATGAACCTTCAACTCAAAGTCTAGGCGCTGACTTTCCTCTTTGGCTCATGGCTAGCACTCTACCACACAGAGCCAAAGACCCCCTTGCAGCAAAGTGTCACTGCTTAGGTGTTTGTAGCTGAAGTCTATGATCCTGCCTGCTCAGGAAGCTGAGGATTTGGGTTCCAAACTATCCCAGAAACAAAAGGTCCCATGAGACTATTATCTCCTATTCACCACTTAGAAACTTAAAGTGGAAGCTGGGCACCAGTGATTCGCACCTCTCATCCTAGCTACTCAGGAGCCTGAGAGGTGAGGATCATGGTCCAAAGCCAGCCTCAGCAGAAGATTCCTTGAGATGGTTATCTCCAATGAAACACAAGAAAGCCTGAAGGGGCGCTGTAGCTCAAGTGGTACAGTGCTAGACTTGAGCTGAAGAGCTCAGAGAGAGCAACCAGGCCCAGGCTTCAACCCTCCAACTTACAAGAAAAGAAATCAAGAAACCTGAAGTGGAGTGCTGGGGATGGGACTTACAGGTAGAATGTTTGCATGTATGACACCCTGGGTTTGAATCCTCAGTACCACATCACTAGAAAAAAAGCATGAAGTGGCTCTGTGACTCAAGTGGTAGTGTGCTGTCCTTGTACAGTAGAAACTCAGGTACAATGCTCAGGTCTTGAATAAAAGCTCCAGGGCTGATGTATGCACACACACACACACACACACACACACACACACACACACACACACACACACACACACACACACACACACACAAAGATACAAGAAATGAAGCAGTGACACCAAATGGTAAAGCAAAGAGCTTCTCCTCTGAGCTCAAGGTCAGCACCCTGGCCCTGTGTTCAACCCGAAATCTTCCTACCCAGGGCCCAACTCGGAGAGAACAAAGGTTTCAATACATGATGAGCTTCAACAGCCCTAAATGACAGAAAGCATTGTGATTTTGCACAAGTGCTTAGATTTAACAAGCTCTCGGAAACATAGGGAGGCACCTTTGCCGATTAGGAATCTTTTTATTAGGTTCAGCTCCCTAGTTGTCTGCCAGAAGGACTCTTGAATTAATTGTAGCACTTTGTTTCAACACTGGAACATAGTCTAAAAAAGACAGAATGAGGGAACTTGGCCTGACGTGGGAGAGGGCAGAAATGAAGGCTTCCTATCAAAACAGAACATTGGAGAGAGAGAGAGCTCAGGGTACGAAGAGGTCTTTTTCTCGTTGCTTTCAGAGCCTGCCCACACTCATCCTCACTAATTGCCCCACATCAATTGTTTGTTACAAGCTGTACAGAGTGAGGCTTTTTTTCTGCCTGTTGCAACAATGAGGCAGACTTCCTACATCAGACTGGTGTGTGCTGAAACCCTCAGGCTACACTGGAAACAGTGAAGGGATCCCCTGAACACACACTGTCTTGAAAGCACTCTCTGTGCTATGAAATCATTCTATTCAAAGCACATTTCCTAGCTGGGTGCCTTTCTTCATAGTGACTTTGGATGTTCACCGATAGAAATACATGCATACATACACAGACACAGAGACTTAATGACTCTTTTTTTGTGCGGTCGCTCCTGAGGCTTGAACTGTGAGCCTAGACATTGTACCTGAGATCATTTTGCTGAAGGAAGCAATTTATTGTGTCTTTAACCATGATTTCCCTAGGCAGGGGTTCAACATTTACACCCACAGATGATCCAGGGATCCTAGGACCCGAGTTCAACTCCTAGCACTGGCAAAAAACTCTCAAACCAACAAAAATGGAGGAGGAAAAAACCAGGGTGTTTTACACGACCATTTTACCTTTGTTTCCTTTGCACTGTGACCATCCTGGGTCTCAATGACTCAGCTTGAAAATTGTACATGATCTTTCATGGCTGAAGTCTGGGGCTGTCAGTGAAGCCTGAGCCCAACCCAGACACCTAGGCCGTGAGTTAGATCTTGAGACTGCCACCTACACATGGCTGAAGATGCTAGGAAACTCATTCCTATCTATTCCTATCTATAGGAAGACTAATAGAATGTTTGGCATGAACTAACTGAATTACTAATTAGCTAGTCAATCTAGTATAAGATTGTACACAAGAAATATAAGTCATTGACTAATTGAATTAATACTTTATTAAGTCTTTTACTGTGATTAGTTAATGGAGGCGTAATTTTAGACCAATAATTGGTAGCAATAACATATATAATAATAAGATATAGACATCACTTTATATAGAGAGTTATGCAATAGAATCTACATAAATGTCTTTCTGTCTTGGTATACATTTATTTATAGATGCATATACATATGTAAATACACACACTGCAATCTACACATCTATCTCTTTATATATTGGCCACTCCTAGGACTTGATCTCAGCTCCTCAAATTTGCCTGACATCTTCACTTGCATCAGACTGTTATGCTAACATTGACCCATTTATGAAGTGTTTTTTGTAGGCCCGGAGTTCTAATCACAGAACTGCCAAAAACTTAATCATGGAAGAAGCTAATTGTCCCACTTGTTTTCCTTATTGGTGAAAATCCTGGGTCCCAGGAATGATGGATAATACATTGGCAAATCTATGTCCTATGTAATAGGATGTAAAAAATATTATATGTGTAATTATACTCACTAAAATACATAAGAAATAAGTAAAACACAAAATAACATCAATAATTACATGAATCGCAATATGCAATAAACCTGTGTATGTAAATATAAATCATGTATTTAAAATGTATACAAATATTATTTTTTTCAAGTGCTAGGACTTGAATTCAGGGCCTGGGAACAGGCCTGACTTTCTTGTGTTCCAGCATGTGAGCTTTCCCTTCCCCCACAATGCTGCAGATTTCCCAACCCTGAGTTCAAATCCCAGGCCTGGCAGAAAAAAAATGGCGTCAATTCCAAGCCAAGGAGCCTCATAATTTTTTTAAACGATTTTAATGTATTTATTTATTTATCTTTATTTTGTCAAGCACAGGGCTTGAACACAAATTATGGCAACTCTGCCTCAGCTTTGATAACTCCAGGGTGGTTTGAAGCCACTGGAATCATGGTCAAACCTTGGTTCATGGATCCCAAAGAGTGACACGAATAAAAATAAATAAAACGACACAGATAAGGCTTCCCTTATTTGAAATAACTAGTATATGTTTGAGTCAAGCAGAAAAGGTCAGATAAGTTGATGTTAGGGAAATGAACCCCAAAATAAGTATTCACAATTTTTTTTATTTCATTCAATTGTTTCAAATATATTTATAAGATGATTTCTATGTTGCTTTCTATGTCCCTTCCTCACGGTATAACCCGTGCTTTCACTGTATTTGATGGTGATATAATTTGTGGAGGGCAAAGGAAAAAACAAATCGTTTAAATAAGGATACAGGTGGACCTATTGCAACAATGAGATGTACAAGTAATTATGTCGAAAAACAAACTTTACAACATTGGTGGGGGGGAGGAACTGGTAAGGGGGCAGGAGGGTATGGGAAGGGGAAACAAAGGAGGAGTCAACAATGCTTGATAAGAAAGATTGTCTTGCCCATGTAATTGTAACCCCTCTGTACGGTATTTTTACAAAAAAAAAATCTACTGAGGGTCATCTGGTTTGGTGCCATATCTTAGCTATAGTAAATAATGCTGCAATAAACATAGTCGTTCTGGGAGCTTTAGTGTGGTCTTGTTTGTAAACATTTGGGTAAATGCCCAAAAGTGTGATTGCTGGAGAAAATGTGGTTTATATACACAATGGAATTCTATGCCTCCATCAGAAAGAATGACATTGCACCTTTTGTTAGGAAATGGAATGTCTTGGAAAAAATTACATTAAGTGAAGTAAGCCAGGTCCATAGAAACATATGTCCCATGCTTTCCCTTATTTGCAATATCTAGTATATGCCTGAGTCAAGCAGAAAAGGTCAGATAAGGTGATGTTAGGGAAATGAACCCTAAGATATGTATTCGAATGTTTTTTTTTCTTTCATGCAATTGTTTCTAACACATTTATAAAATTATTTCTTGGTTGCTTTGTATGTCCCTCCTCCACAATATAACCCCAGCTTTCACTCTGTTTGATGTCGGTATAATTTGTGGAGGGGAAGGGGAAAAACAGATCGTTTAAATAGGGATACAGGGGGAACGATTGCAACAATGAGATGTACAAGTCATTATGTAGAAAACAAATTTTACAGCTTTGGTGCAGGAGGTGGGGAGGATTGGATAGGGGGCGGGGGGTGGATGGGAAGGAATAGGAAGGGGAAACAAAGGATGAGGCTACAATGCTTGATAAGAAATATACTCAGAGAGTTCCGGGCAGATGGGGGAGGAGAAGCTGGAGGTTAAATAAGCTCGCACATTGAAAGCAGTTTTAGAGTTCCAGTGAACTGTCCTAAGCCAGAGAATCACACCAAGAGTGTCTTCACAAGACAGAGAGTTAGTCCACAGAGGGAAAATACAGGCAAGGAGACAGCTCTGAGCACTTGTAAACAGCTGTCGCTGCGGCAGCAGCAGTGTGGGCAGCGGCCGCAGTCGCCAAACCTGAATCACAGAGAATCCAGGATGAAGGAGCCAGACGTGGCAGGCAAGCAGATTCTACTCAACACCAGCAAGAACTGACTAGGAGCAGACAACTTCATCCTGCAGTTTGCAGACCAGAGACGACCCAGGAACCAAGACTAGGAGTGAGTAGAAGCCTGACATCCTCACTCCTTCTCAGGGAGCAGAGGAGGGAAGGCCAACCCTCCCCGCCCCCAGTACCGGAGATGTCCATCTTGGATACCAACAATGCTCGGCAGAGCTGCTAGCTCCACATCAGGCCTTGGAAGAAATCTAGAGTCATTTAGCAGGTCACAAGAAACTAACTGACCTGCAAGACTCAGCTCCACCCAGGGAAAAGTCACCCAGTAGGGCACCAGCCCCAGGAGTGGCTTTCTTCACTGGGTAATCAGAGCCAGAGGCTGCCCCTCCCTTTAGCAGCCTCGACAATCAATTGAAAATTAAGTAAACAGAAACCCTGAGAATGGCTCCAGGCTGGGCTCTGTGAGTTTCTCACAAACCAACCCCTGGGAAAAGCTAATGTTTGCTGAAAGGCCACAACTCTACCCAGAACCTAGCCTCACCACAACATCTCCAAACTTGAGGAAAAAGCCATCTAACACATTTTTGATACTCAACGCAGATCTGTCTCTCATTGAACTAACCTGGGAGGAGGATGGCAAAACGGGTAAAGCAGAGCATTTTTCTGCCTGTTCAACAAACTGACTTAAGAAACCCACCCAGCTACAGGAAAAAGAAACACCACAAGCGGACCAGAGACTCCAACAAGAGGCTGGTTATGGTAACAAGGGAGATACAGGATTTATCCCACCCCTCCCAAAAATATCAAAGAAATTTTTTTGTATCTTTTATTAAAAAAATTTTTACTATAAAAATTTTTTTAATCTTCAATTTTTACCTTTTTTGAAAAAAATTCTTTTCTAGTAACTTTTTTTTCCTCTTAGAATTTTATTTTAGAAATATATGTGTGTGTGCATTTTCCTTTCTTTTTTTTTCTTTACCTCTAATGAACTTCGGATCCTGTTTCTTTCTTTCTTCTCATTTTGACCTTTTCTTCTCTTTCGTTCTTCTTTATGTGACTTAATTGTTCGGTGCATCCTCAGATAAACCCATAGTCGATTATTAGACCTTATCCCACATTGTGTACACACTTAATCCACAAATTTATTACTCAAATCAAAACCTCTTCGACTTAAATTCCTTAATATCAGTACCTCTTTATACCTATATAATATTTTAAGTATTTTTATTTATTAATGGACTTAACTCTCCAATTAAGCGACAGACTGTCTAGTTGGATTAAAAAACAAGATCCTTCCATCTTCTGCATTCAGGAGTCACATCTTACCAGTAAAAACAAACACATTTTCAATATTAAAGGCTAGAACAAAATCTACGAAGCAAACGGCCCTCATAAACAGGCAGGAGTTGCAATCCCAGTATCAGATAAAATAGACTTTTAATTAAAATTTGTGAAAAGAGATGAAAAAGGTTGCTACATAATAATTAAGGTATCTCTCCTTCAGGAGGATATTACAATTCTAAGTATCTATTTGCCAAACAACTGAGCACCCAAATTTATCCAAGAAACACTACTTTCCCTCAAATCCCACATAGATCCAAAGACATTAATTGTTTTGGATTTTTAACACACCACACTCCCCACTAGATAGATCAACTCGGCAAAAACTCAACAGAAAAACCACAGATCAAAACAACTGCATAGATCAAATAGATTTAACAGATATCTACTGAATATTTCACCCAACAGCATCAGAAAACACGTTTTTCTCAGCAGCACAAAGAACATTTTCTAAAATAGACCACATTTTAGGCCACAAAGCAAACTTGTCCAAATTCAGAAACATTGAAGTTATACCTTGCATTCTCTCAGACCACAAGGGAATAAAATTAGAACTCAACACCAAAAGCCACCCACGAGTGGGTCACGGAAGAGATTAGAAAGGAAATTCAAATGTTCATGCTATTCAACAAAAATGTGCACACAAATTGCCAGCTCCTCTGGGGCACAGCAAAGGCAGTACTCAGAGGCAAGTTTATAGCTCTGAGCTCCTACGTCACCAAGTTGGAGAGATCTGAAACCAACAATTTAATGAGACATCTGAACCTCCTTGAAAAAGAGCAACAAGATAAACCCCAATCCAGTAGATGCAAATTAATAATTAAAATTAAATCAGAATTGAATGAATTAGAAGCCAAAAAAAAAATAGAAAGAATCAACAAAACAAAGAGTTGGTTCTTCAAAAAAATTAACAACATTGACAGACCCTTAGCAAATCTTATCAGAAAAAGAAGAGAACACACCAAATAAATAAACTCAGAGATAAGAATAGAAACATCACCACGGAAACAACCAAGATTCAGAACATTATAAGGAAATACTTCTCAAAACTTTATGCTAATAAGTTTGAGAACTTGGCAGAAATGGACCATTTCCTAGTAAATATTGACATGCCAAAACTAAAACAAGATGAGTTAAACCATCTTACCAGTCCCATATCAAGCATTGAAATAGAAACAGCAATAAGAGACCTCCCAGCTAAGAAAAGTCCAGGACCAGATGGTTTTACAGCGGAATTCTACAAGGCCTTCAAAGCAGAGCTCACACAAATACTCCTCCAAATCTTCAATGAAATTTTCGAAGTTCTTATCACCACTAAACTATCAAATATACTAGAAGTGGATATATGACTGAAGTAGTAAATTGCTATACTTTAGCAAAATTACTCAGAGCCCAGGCCACAAGGTCAAGACCCTGGAGTGGCACAAAAAGAAAACTTTCATTTGCTTATATTATACTAAGATTAGTGGTGTGAGAAACCAGTCCTGGTTTTAAGAACCAACTTTTGTAGCAGCTGCCACTTTTGATGCTTACCCTAGAAATTTTAAGCTTCTTTTTTCCATGCCTTATATTTACATTCCATTCAATGGCATTCTTAATTTTTTGTTTGGAGGGGCATTTCAGTAATTCAAAAAAATAAAAAGAACTCTTCTTTTGTACTTTTAAAAATTTTTAGTTTAAAAAATTTTTCTATTGATCTTTTTTTCTCCTCTCCTAATTTTTATTTTAGGTGTATATGTATGTGTGTGCTTTGTTTAAATATCTACTGACCTTTTAGTACATTTTTTATTCTTTTTCATTCTTTGCAATTTTTCTTCTATTTCAGTCTTTTTTCCATGCCTTATTTTCTGTTCTGCTCATCCTCAGATTTATATCCGTTGTTGAATATTAGTCCTTATCCCCCATTGCACACACACTGAATCAAGAAATTTATTACTCAATTCAAACTGTGATAGCACTATTATCTATTTATACCTATATAATTTTTTAAGAATTTTTATTTTTTAGTTTTTCAGGTCTCCTTTCTATCCCTCCCCTCCTCTCATCCTATCCCTTTCTTTTCTCAACATCACCTTTAAAGTTTGATAATTTTTAAGATTCATTTTTAAAACTTAAACATTTGTGTCTCCATTTTTCCTGTTTTTTTCTCTCTCGTATTATTCTGTCCAATCCATTTCCCTCTTTGAATTAAGACTTGGTTAAATTATCTCTCCTTTTACCTCTCCACATCCTTCTCATCCTATTTTTCCTCACATTTTCCCCTAAACCTAATAATTTCTGGTTTGCCAAATTCTTCCTTGCTGTTGTTAGCCCATTAATCCATAGTTGTTTGATGCTGAATAGATTGAATCTGTTGAACTAGATTATATCTGTGGCCTTTTGCCTGTGCAACTACAGGACTTTAGTTGATGATTGCCTTGAAATAGTGTTCTAGCACAAAATTGGTGTTACTTTCATACCAAATGAGCAGAACAAGCCAAAAAAAACACAAGAAAAATGGCAAGTCCGGGTAACAACTCCCACTCAGGTGATAGAACAGATAATGAATAATCCAGAGAGAGTTCCCAAAAAGCTCTATAAATATTGCTGGTAAACAGGGTGAATGAATATATGGAAAACCTACAAAGGTCTCAGTGTGAGAGTGATAGGTAGAGAGAGGACGCAAACCAAAGATCAATACAGCAATCCCGTGAGCATAAGGAAGCTACTCAAAGATTGATAAAGGAATTGCATGAGCAGGTTGAGAACACTCAAAGAGAAATACAGGAATTGTATGAGCAGGCTGAGAACAGTCAGAGAAACACAGGAATTGCATGTGCAGGCTGAGAACAGACAAAGAGAATGTCAGGAATGGCATGAGCAGGCTGAGAACACTCAAAGAGAACTACAGGAATGGCGTAAACCTGAGGAATCGATTCAAAGAGTAATACAGGAATTGCACGAGAGGGATGCGAATAAACAAAAAACAATAGAGGCATTCATGAAATCCATAAACAGACAGCTGAAAGAATTCAGGGAGACCACAAAGAGAGTGCTTAATGGAGCCCACCAGAAGGAATGGGAGTAAAAGGAAACCATAACCAATCAACTAAGTGATTTGAGAATAAGCACAGAACACCAACTTAAGGAAGTAAAGACGTTCATACAAGATCTAAAACGAAGTTCAAACAAGAATTTGAAGCCATCAAAGCCAACCAATTAGAAGGAAAATGAATAAAAAACAAAATACAAAGTCTTGACAGTAGGTTAGACCATGCAGAAGATCGAATCTCGGGGAATTAAGACAGCCTAGATATCATAGAGAAAGAACATACAACTATCCAATACAAATCCAGAAATATGATCGATATATTCACCATTTGGAAGACACCATCAGAAGGCCTACTCTGAGAATATTAGGTGCAGAGGAGCACCTAGAGACATAGATTAATGGTCTAGGAAATTTGTTTAACAGGATCCTAGCAGAGAACTTCACAAACATGCAAAAAGATAGGCCTATTCAGATACAAGAAGCTTTTACAACCCTAAATAGACCAGACGAGAGCAGGACTTCCCACCATTACATTATAATCTTCACAAGATTAATTTATACCAAGGAAAAGATCCTTAAAGCTGTCAAGGAGAAAAGATCAATCACCTATGAAGGGAAAACAATTAGAATAACCTCATATTTTTCAGCAGAGAAAATTAAAGCAAGAAGAGCCTGGAATGATGCATGCCATGCCCTAAAGACAAAGTATCAACCAATAATATTGTACCCAGCTAAACTCTCCTTCATAACAAAAGGTCAAATAAAAACCTTGCACCAAACCGGTTGTGTAAAAGATACTTAAAGATGTCCTACACATACATAACAGACAAGATCACAATAAAGGCAAAGAAACCACACCCAAACTGAGAATCCAAGAACCATAGGAAGAACCCAGTGGCCACAGCCCCGAAGAAGGAACTCCCAAACACTTCTTAGTCCTATCTCTCAACATTTACAGTCTTAACTCTCCAATTAAGCGACATAGACTGTGTAGTCGGATTAAAAAGCAAGATCCTTCTCTCTGCTGCCTTCATGAATCACACCTTGCCCATAAAAACAAACACTCTTTGAAAGTGAAAGGCTGGAACAAAATCTACCAAGCAAAGGGTCCACATAAACAAGTGGGAGCTGTAATCTTAATGTCAAATGAAATAAGCTTCAAATTAAAATTAATGAGACGAGATAAAGAAGGTCACGCCATATGAATTAAGGGATCTCTTGTTTAGGAGGATATTACAATAACAAATACCTATTTGCCAAACAATGGAGCACCAAAATTTATCCAACAAAAACTGCTTTCCCTAAAATCTCAAATAGATCCAAAGACATTAATTGTTGGGGACTTTAACAGACCACTATCCCCACTAGATAGATCAACTCGGCAAAAAATCAACAGAGAAACCGCAGATCTAAACAACTTCCTAGATCAACTGGATTTAACAGACAACTACCAAATATTTCACCCAGCAGCACCAGAATTCACTTTTTTCTCAGCACTACATGGAACATTTTCCAAAAATGAACACATTTTATGTCACAAAGCAAACTCGTCCAAATTCAGAAACATTGAAGTTATACCTTGCATTCTTTCAGAACACAAGGGAATAAAATTAGAACTCAACACCAAAAGCCACCAAAGAAAGTCCTGTAACACATGGAGGCTTAACAACAAACTCTTGAATCACAAATGTGTCATGGAAGAGATTAAAAAGGAAATTGTTCATGATATTCAACAAAAATGAACACACAAATTACCAGCTTCTCTGGGACACAGCAAAGGCAGTACTCCGAGGAAAGTTTATAGCTCTGAGTTCCTACATCCAAAAATTGGAGAGATCTGAAATGAACAATTTAAGGAGACATGTGAACATCTTTGAAAAAGAGCATGAAGGTAAACCACAATCGAGGAGTTGGAAAGAAGTAAATAAAAGTAAATCAGAATTAAACTTATTAGAATCCAAAAAACCATACAAAGAATCAACAAAACAAAGATTTGGTTCTTTGAAAAAATTAACAAATTAGACAGACCCTTAGCAAATCTTATCAGAAAAAGAAGAGACCACACCCAAATAAACTCAGAGATGAGAATGGAAACATTACCATGGAAACAACCGAGATTCAGAAGAATATAAGGGAATACTTCTCAAACCTTTAGGCTAAGTTTGAGAACATGGCAGAAATTGACTTTTTCCTATCAAATATTGACATGTTGAAACTAAACCCAGAGGAGTTAAACCAACGTTAAAGGCCCATAACATTCATTGAAATAGAAGCAGCAATAAGAGACCTCCCATCTAAGAAAAGTCCAGGACCAGATGGATTTACAGCAGAATTCTAGAAGGCCTTCAACGCAGAACTCACACAAATACTCCTCCCCCTCTTCAATGAAATTGAAAGGAAAGATCACTACCGAATTCTTTCTATGAAGACATCATAATCCTCATGCCAAAAACAGGCAGGGACTCATCAAAGAAAGGAACTATAGACTCATTTCTTTGATGAACATTGGAGCAAAAATTCTCAACAAAATTTTGGTCAATCGACTTCAAAAATTTATCCAAATGCATACACCATGATTAAACAGGATTCATTTCAGGGATGTAACGCTGGTTCAATATATGCAAATCAATTAGTATAATTCATCACATCAACAAGAGCAAGGGTAAGAACCCCATAGTTATCTCAATAGATGCAGAGAAAGCAATTGACAAGATCCAACACCCCTTTAAGATGAAGCCTCTGGAAAAATTAGGAATTCATGGAACATTTCCCAATACAATAAAGGCTGTATATGACAAACTTACAGCCAGCATTATACTTTTTTTTTTTTTAATTGTATTTTATTTTATTTGAGAACATACTGTACAGAGGGGCAACAATTACATGGGCAGGATAATGCATACATTTCTTACCAAGCATTGCAGCCTCCTCCTTTGTTTACCCTTCACTTCCCTTCCCCGCCTCCCCCCTCCCCCCACCCAATTTTACCCCCCTCCCCCCACCCAATTATACCCCCCTCCCCCCCCACACCGAAATTGTAAAGCTGGTTTTGACATGACATTTTGTACTTCTCATTGTTGCAACAGGTCCACCTGAATCCTTAAACGACTTGTTTGTCCCCATCTCCTCCACATGTTATACTAACATCAAATATAGTGAAAGCGGGGGTTACACTGTGGGGGAGGGACATACAAAGCAACAAAGAAATAATCTTATAAATGCATTAGAAACACATGCATGAAAGAAACGAAAACATTAAAATACATATTTAAGGTTTCATTTTCCTAACATCACATTATCTGGCCTTTTCCGCTTGACTCATACCTATACTAGATATTGCAAATAAGGGAAACCATGGGACCTATGCTTCTTTGGGCCTGGCTTACTTCACTTAATATAATTTTTTCCAAACCTTTCCATTTCCTAACAAATGGGGAAATGTCATTCTTTCTGATGGAGGCATAGAATTCCATTGTGTATATATACCACATTTTCTTGATCCATTCATCTACTGAGGGGCATCTGGGTTGGTTCCATATCTTAGCTATGGTAAATAATGCTGCAATAAACATAGTTGTGCTGGTAGCTTTAGTGTGGTCTTGTTTGTAAACATTTGGGTAAATGCCCAAAAGTGGGATTGCTGGATCATAGGGGAGATCTATGTGAAGTCTTTTGAGGAACCTCC
Source organism: Dipodomys merriami (assembly GCF_024711535.1). Classification (NCBI taxonomy): domain Eukaryota; kingdom Metazoa; phylum Chordata; class Mammalia; order Rodentia; family Heteromyidae; genus Dipodomys; species Dipodomys merriami. The sequence continues at coordinate 203,997 of NW_027202556.1, forward strand.
ATACTGTTTTCCAAAGTGGTTGAACAAGTTTACATTCCCACCAACAATGAAGTAAGGTTCCTTTCAGTCCACATCCCCTCCAGCATCTGTTGTTATTAGAGTTCTTGATTTTTGCTGTTCTAACTGGAGTGAGGTGATATCTCAATGTTGTTTTGATTTGCATTTCTTTTATGGCTAGGGATGTTGAACATTTCTTCATGTGTCTATTGGCCATCCTTCTTTCTTCTTCAGAGAAGCTTCTCTTTAAGTCTTTCGCCCACTTATTTATTGGGCAGTTGTTTCTTTGAGGATTTGTTGTTGGGTGGTTTAATTTTTTGAGTTCCAAGTATATTTTAGATATGAGACCCTTGTCCGTTGTATGGCTAGTAAAGATCTTCTCCCAATCGGTGGGCTTTCTATTGATCTTGCCAGCTATGTCATTTGCCCTGCAGAAGCTCTGCAACCTTATGCAATCCCATTTGTCCAACCTTTCTTTGATTTGTTGTGCTTCCGGGTCTCTATTCAGAAAATTTCGACCTGAGCCAAGGAGACCTAGGGTTTCTCCTATTCCATCCTGTAATGTTTTCAGAGTGTCTGCTTTGAGTTCAAGGTCTTTGATCCATTTGGAGTTGATTCTGGTGCAGGGTGATATATAAGGATCTAGCTTTAGTTTTCTACATGTAGTTAACCAATTTTGCCAGCACCATTTACTGAAGAGGCTGTCTTTCTTCCATTCTATTGTTTTAGCTTCCTTATCGAAGATTAGATGGCTATAGGTCTGTAGGTTCATTTCTGGGTTTTCAATTCTATTCCATTGGTCCTGAGGTCTGTTCTTATGCCAATACCAAGCTGTTTTGATTACTATGGCTTTATAGTAGAGTTTGAAATTTGGTATTGATATTCCTCCAGCAGTGTTCTTTCCGTTGAGGAGCGTTTTTGCTATTCGGGGTCTTTTATTGTTCCATATGAATTTTTGGATTGCCTCCTCTATTTCCTTGAAGAATGAGGGTGGAATTTTGATAGGTATCGCGTTGAATTTGTAGATAGCCTTGGGAAGTATTGCCATTTTCACGATGTTAATCTTGCCAATCCAGGAGCATGGGAGGTTTTGCCATTTTTTAAGTTCTGTGTTGATTTCCTTTTTCAAGATTTTAAAGTTTTCATCATAGAGGTCCTTCACTACTTTGGTTAAGTTAATTCCTAAGTATTTTATTTTTTGTGGGGCTATTACAAATGGAGTTGCTTTCCTAATTTCAGCCACACATTTCTCATTGTTGGCATATAGAAAAGCCATTGATTTTTGGGGGTTAATTTTATAACCTGCTACTTTGCCAAAGTTTTGAATCAGCTTGAGTAGTTTGGGAGTGGAGTCTATGGGATTCTTTAAATACAAGATCATGTCATCTGCAAAGAGGGAAAGTTTTATTTCTTCTTTCCCTATTTGGATCCCCTTTATGTCTGCATCTTGCCTTATTGCTGTAGCTAGGCATTCTAATACTAGATTGAAGAGA
>NW_027202557.1:0-132500 GCF_024711535.1 Dipodomys merriami
AACACTTCCATGTTCTGCATTCTGTCAGTCTAAATAGTGCTAAGCATAGTTTTGTGTAGTTCAGTTCTCCAAGTTGGTTCACAGGACTATCCTCAATAGATTCCACACCTGGGTTTGGCCAAAGGGATTCTACTGCTTGTACAGCAACTATGGGAACAAGTGCCATGTCTACCTTGAGTCCACTAGATGTTGCAATGCAGCAGTGTGTTCCACAAGGGCGTTCAGTGGTCTCACTTCATCATATGTCTCATTCTCCTTTCCATGTCCATTTCCTGGAGAATGAAGTCATTTATTTATCTTTCCTTTTTCCACTTCAGGATGGTCATTGGCATTTTTTTCTTATTTTGACTTGCCACCCATTCCTAGCATCCCTGCAATTTTGCCAGAACTAGGGTTGATATTCACTTTGAAACTTTTATTAAAATAAAATGCGTAAGCAAGATTACCTTGGTTATGAATTTGTGCCTCCATGTTGTGTGTGTGTGTGTTTGTGTGTTTGTGTGTGTGTGTGTTGGAGCTGGGGCTTGAACTCAGTGCTGTCCCTGAGCTTTATTTGCTCTAAGATAGCACTCTATCACCTGAGCCACAGCCACTTCCAGCTTTTGGATGGCTAATTGAAGATAAAAATGTCATGCACTTTCTTGTCCAGGCTGGCTTAAAACTATTGGCTATACATGTTTAGAAAAGTGAAGTTAGATACTTACATATCACCCTGCACCAGACTCAACTCGAAATAGATCACAGACCTTGAAGTAAGAGTAGATCCTCTGAAAATATTACAGGAAGGGGTAGGAGATACACTAGGACTCCTTGGCACAGGTTGAAACTATCTAAATAAAGATCAAGAAACACAACAAATACAAGAAAAGCTGGACAAAATGGGATTGCATTAAACTGTGGAGCTTCTGCATGTCAAAGGACATAGCTAGCATGATAAAGAGAAAGCCCACAGATTGGGAGAAGATCTTTACTAGCTATACAACATACAAGGATCTCATATCAAAAATATACTTAGCATTCAAAAATTAAACCCTCTAATAAAAATCCTCAAAAAAGAACCACCCATTAATAAGTGGGCTAAAGAATTAAGAAGAGACTTCTCTGGAGGTGAAACAAGAATAGTCAATAGACACATGAAGAAAAGTTTAACATCTCTGGTCATAAAAGAGATGCAAATCAAAACCACATTGAGATTACCTCACCAGAGTTAGAATGGTCATTTTCAAGAGCACAAATAATAACAGATGCTTGTAAGATGCTGCTAAAAAGGAAGGTTACTACATTGTTGGTGGGAATGTAAACTTGTTCAACATTCTGGAAAACAGTATGGCAATTCCTCAAAGGACTAAACCTAGAGCTTCCCTATGATCCGGCAATCTTACTCCTGGGCATTTACCCAAATGATAACACACAAGACCACATTAAAGCTACCAGCACAACTATGTTCACTGCACTATTATTTATCATAGCTAAGATATGGAACCAATCCAGATGCCCTCAGTAGGTGAATAGATCAAGAAAATGTGGTATATATACACAATGGAATGCTATGCTTCCATCAGAAAGAATGATATCATCCCATTCGTAAGGAAATGGAAAGACTTGGAAAAAATCATATTAAGTGATGTAAACTAGATCCAAAGAAACATAGGTTCCATGAGTTCCCTCGTTTGTAATAATTAGTATATGTCTAGGATAATCCAAACAGAAGATTACAATAGCTCAATAGCTCTGTACATATGACCATATAAAATATTGCTAATAGAAATGAACTCCAAGATATGCAAACAAGAGGTTTTGTTGTTGTTGTTGTCGTTTTTAATTTTTAATTTTTAATTTTAATTTTTTGTTGGTTGTAGGGCCTGAACTCTGGGTCTAGGCACTATCCCCCAGCTCTTCAGCTCAAGGCAAGCGCCCTACCACTTGAGCCACAGTGCCACTTCCAATGTTGCTGCAGTTTTTAATATGCTGTGTGAAGTTATTTCTTTTTTCTTCTATTTATTTCCTCCCTTTGGTTTATACTCTGTTGTCACTGTTTCTGATTTTGGTACCCTATGTCTTGTATAAAATTTTAACTGATTTGGGGAAGGGAAGGGGAATAACAAAATGGTGAAACAATGGAAAAAGGGTGGACCATGCAAGAGCAATATTCACAAGACACTATGTTGGAAACGAACTTTACAGCTTTCAGAAGGAATTGGGGTGGAGGGAAAGTGAGAGAAAATGAGGGAGTGGGCAGCAATGTTCGACAAGAAATGTACTCATTACCTTACTTATGTAACTGTAAACCCTCTGTATATCACCTTTACAATAAATTAAATTAAATTTAAATTTAAAAAGTTTCTTTTACCATTATCAAAAGTTGTCTTTTTCTACTTAGCCTTCTCTTCAAATTCGAGAGGCACCCCACTTTCCAACCCTCTTACCCCTCACTCACATCCCAGTTTCTGGCTTTTACTTCCTTTTAATAAAGTTTGGCTCTGTCCTCTTTTACTTGATATATAGAATTCTAGAGACTGGCTTTGAGTGATGGCCTCACCCTAGGACCAGGGCAATGTGGAGGGAGGCCAAGCTAGCTGGTTCTGGTACTTTGGCAGTGATGCTGAGAGCCACCTGCACAGAGCAATGTATCTCCAGGCTTTTCCAGTGGTTCACAAGCATCCCAGAGATGACTGAAGAAGCTGTTCTCTCTCCCTTTCTGTCTGACCCATACAAGTACATGCCTGAGTATAGCTTTGCTGTGAAGTTTAGGTAACATGGCAAAAGCAAGAGGGTCCAGCACACCATGAGCAAAAAAATAGTTTATTTGTGTTTACATCAGGAATATATGAAGATATAGAAATGTTCATATAAGTATCCATTTGCTTGTTACAGCTAGCTAGCAGGGTAAGAAGATGAAGTCCTTCCTTATGGACTGAAGCTGCTTGACTTTCCTCGCCCCATTTGCAACTGCTTCTCTCCCCAGGGACTCCAAACTCTGTCAGAATTCTCCAAGGGGCTCCTCGCAAGATAAAAAATACTTAAGTAGCCCTCTCTGACTTCTTGTAAGTGAAAAAAAGCCCAAACACACAAAACCTTCAATAGCCTTTGAGAGTTTGGATGGTACTTACCCCATAGTCAAATTCACAAAAGGATCTGCCATTGGTTTGCAAAATTTAATAATATTTTTATCTTTATTCACCATTGATCATTTACTTTGGACCATGGATCATATATTCCTTTACTTCCCCAGCGTATGACCTGTGAGAAATATAAGGGGTATTTATAGATATAGTGTGACTAACCAACGTCAAAAATGAATCCTCATGAATTACCAGGACATCATGTAACTTGGTCTCCAGCTCATTCACTTGCATAATGGAATCTCTCAAGGCTCTGTAGCAGGTCCTAGAGTTGCTAGGCTGGTGACTCACACCTGTAATCCTACATACCTAGAAGGTTGAGGATCATGATTCAAAACCAGCCAAGGCAGACAAATCCAAGAGATTCTTATTGCCAGTTAACCAGAAAGAAAAAAGGATCTGGGGTGGCTCGGGTTTGGGGGGGGGTGTTGAAGTGTAAATATGGCTCAAGTTATGGAGCTCCAGCCATGAATGAAAAAGTTAAATGAGAGAATGAGGCCCCCTGAGTTACGCTCTGGTACCAGCACACACACACACACACACACACACACACACACACACACACACACACATCCTAGAATTATGGTCATATGTTTCTCCTAGCTTTGCAAAAGTAAGATAGTTCAATCGAAGTCAGTCCAACTTTTGTCATCATTTTCCTCTCGTGACAGTGGAGAGAATAGTAGCAAGTGATGACACATTTTGGGGGGTAGTAGTGACATACCTATGGTTAGCCATTGACAGTGATCACAAAGTAGGACATATCTGTAACAACACAGCCACATCATGACACATAATACAGGACCAGAGGTTGTGTCACAGCATCAACCTGACACTTTCTTCACTCCTAATTTTATTTTTATATTTACTATTTTTCCTAAAATAAGGCCTCTAAAATTTGATTTATTCCTGAAAGGAATGAGGTGTAATCAAAATTTAAATTCACGTCTGTTTGATTTCATAACCAGCCCTTATTATGGTTTAGATTTAAACAATTAGTTAAAAATTAATCATTAATTTCTATTATATTTTTATTTTATTTAGGTAGTTACAATGCAACACAGCACTTTAGAAATACAGTGCCATTCCCTGCCCTCCGCCCCCGCATTTTTGTTGGTCGTAGAGCTTGAACTCTGGGCCTGGGCGCTGTCCCTCAGCTCTTTAGCTCAAGGCTAGCGCTCTACCACATGAGCCACAGTGCCACTTCTGATTTTCTGGTGGTTTATTGAAGATAAGAGTCTCACTGACTTTCGTGCCTGAACCACGATCCTCAGATCTCAGCCTCCCGACTAGTTAGGCTTACAGGTGTGAGCCACCAGCGCCTGCAAGTGAAGCATCATTTACTCATAATGACTATGAGCCAGTGACTGCAAGCGGACTCATTAATACCCCCCCTCAAAAAAAACTTGCAGTCCCTAATGCAGCTAGCACAAAGTTTATGAAGGCAAAAGCCACATCGAGGCAGATGTCACATGGATATGGGACTAGCAAAGTGTGTTTTCAGAAGCAAATCAAGTTATCCAGGGGTAACAATCAGGATCGATCAAAGGCCAGTTATCTAGGGGAAACAATAAAGGATGAGCAAGGACAAGTATTCTCTGGAACACATTTTTTTTCTGAAGCTAAGCAACCTATAACACATCTACAATTTAACAACCCACAACACAGCTGTAGTTCAAAGAGAGTCCTATGTCACCTCTACAGTTCTCGATGAAAATGTCCTAACACCTATTAACACATCAAGATGGTGGTGAGGAAAAGATAGTATTATTTTGACAAAGTATCCATATTTCACCAGCTGAAGCTGTTTTTCATTTTTCTCTGATTATTCTTGAATTATGGATAGTGGTTCTAACTGGCAACATCTTTGACATCTTGGTGGATGAGAGACTTTCTAAAAACTCTTACAGTGAATTCTGACCCCAATTCCTAAGTGATAGGCATGCCTGAATTCCTAGAGGCAGGGACATGGACTTGGACAATCGGTTACTAGACCTGCCAGACCTGTACAACGAACTCATGAGACTCTTTGAACTCTCAAGTTCCCCATGACCCTGTCCCTGACCATGAACTTATTTAGGTCCCAGCACCTCAGCCATCATTTTGTGCCATGCCTCATGTCTCTTTGCCCTCCTCAAGTCACCATGGCATCCCTCTCAACTCTGCATTATAGTTGATCTGGTTTTTTAAAATTGTTATTCTGCTCTTTCTTTACTACCTACATGCCTCAGTGTTTTAAAACAGTACTAAGTATATTTGAGGCTGTGAGTTTCTTGGGAACATGTGTCTCTCACAGTTGCTTGCTTTTTAATACAGACTCCTGATTGGACCTTTCAGACTGTGACTTCTCTCTATCTTGTGATCAAATTCCTGTATAACATTCTAAGGATACTATTTACTTTCCTAAGGAAGGGCTTTAAGTTGGTTCCTTTTGTTCCTAAGTGGGTTTTGGTTATCTCAAATGTATTAAATTTTAAACCTATTTGGCATTTAAAACTTCACTCACATTTGTTATTTTCTTTTTTAAAAAATACAGATTTTTATTGTAAAGATACTGTACAGAGGGGTTACAGTTACATGAGTAAGGTAATGAGTACATTTCTTATCGAGCATTGTTCCCTTGTCCTTTGTTTTTTCCTTACTGTCCCTCCCCTCCCCAAGTCCCCAACTCTCTCCCCACCATAGTTATAAAGTTCATTTTCAACATAGTGTCTTTTACATCTCATTGTTACAATTGGTCAACCTGTATCATTTCAGCTTTTTGTTATTTTCCTTCCCCTCCCCAAATTAAAAAAATGTATATACAAGATGCAGGGCACCAGAATCAAATACAGTAAAAACAGGGGTTATACCATGGAGGAAGAAAATTCAAGAGAAATAAAAAAAAATCACATAGTGTATTATAAGTACATTAAAAACAACAGCAAGAAAAATAAAACCTCTTGTATCCCTATCTTGGGATTCATTTTGCTTAGTGTCATCTTATATGGTCATATGCACATAGCTTTTGACATTTGTCGTTTTCTGCAGAACATTTTCTCAATGTTTTGTCCCTGTTCAGAAATTATCTTAATATTACTCACTTCCTGGATGAAACTCTAGTTCCTACTATGGAGAAAAAATAAGGGCAACTGCCATCTAATCTTCTCTCCCCCTCAACAGTTTGACTTCACAAGTTCTCATTTGTCTTCTCTATTTAAAAAAAAAAGAAAGATAACTTTCCAAGGCATCTCTGATGCCATCTCTCCCTTTCTGACACATTACTATTTAATTTAGTATTTTCCATTGCTCCTACTTCTTGAATTTCTCTCCTCTGCCTAGATTGTACTATCTAGCACTCACTTGAAATAATTAAGCAACTGTCAATGCCATCCACTAGAATGGAAGGTATAACATGGACATGAAAGATGTCTATCTTTCCATTTCTAAATAGAGATTGAGGATTATATGGAGAACTTCAAAAAATGTTCCAAGTACAAAATTTCAGGTAACCTCCCAGAAATATGTTTTAGTATGCAATGGAAATTTCTTCAAGGTAAGAGTGGTTATTCCTGCCTTTTTTAAGTTTACATTTAAATAACATAAGCTAAATAATTAGAGGAGGATTGGAGCTGGTGTGCAGCTTCTTTGAGGGAGATTGTTGATGACTATTCAGCTAAAACTCAGAAAGAATTTAGGGGAGGATAGTAGGGGTGACAACGGGAGCAGCACTATCAGATATCCCATTCTTCAAAGGATAAGTTTGTGTCTACATCATTTTTGCGGGAGTTAATAACTGCAAGACTATTCAAGATTCATTTGGTCTAGGGGTGACAACTTGGGCTTGTTTTCTGCTAACACTGATAAGTTTTCTTTGGCTACATCATGGTCTTCATAAAAATTATATCAGCACATAAAAATTCTGAAGATCTATACTAATGCAAGCTGTGAGTCTTAAGAACCATTAGGAGATTTGACAATTCAAATTTCATTATGGAAAATGTTGGTTCAATCTGATAATTTATATTTGTTTGTTTGTTATGCCAGTACTAAGGTTTGAACTCAGAACTTGAGATTTTTGCTCAAGGCTGGTGCTCTACCATTTGAGCCACAGCTTCACTTCTGTTTTTTTGTGGTTAATTAGAGATAAGAATCTGTGGAGGAGCCGGGCACTGGTGGCTCATGCCTGTAATCCTAGCTACTCAGGAGGCTGAGATCTGAGGAACGCGGTTCAAAGCCACCCTGGGCAGGAGAGACCATGAGACTCCTATCTCCAATAAACCACCAGAAAACCGGAAGTGGCGCTGTAGCTCAAGTAGTAGAGTGCTCGCCTTGAGCTGAAGAGCTGAGGGACAGCGCCCAGGCCCAGAGTTCAAGGCCCATGACCGACAAAAAAAAAAAAAAAAAGAATCTGTGGAGGGGAAGAGGAAAAACAAGTCGTTTAAATAAGGATACAGGTGGACCCATTGCAACAATGAGAAGTACAAGTTATGTCGAAAACGAACTTTACAACTTTGGTGTGGGGGGGCGGGGAGGATTGGGTGGGGGGCGGGCGGAGGATGGGAAGGGATTGGAAGGGGAAACAAAGGAGGAGGCTAAATGCTTGATAAGAAATGTACTCATTATCTTGCCCATGTAATTGTAACCCCTCTGTACAGTATTTTCACAATAAAAAAAATTTAAAAATTTAAAAATTTAAAAAATCGTAAAAAAATTAAAATAAAAAGAATCTCACAGACTTTCCTACTTGGGCTAGATCTTAGACTCTTTATTTTTTTTAATTAATTTACTTTAGTGTTATAGAGTTCAAGTACAGAGGGATTACAATTTCTTAAGTCAGCTATTCAGTACATTTCCCTTTTTTCTATTTTTTTTTAAATTTAATTTTATTGTCAAGGTGATATACAGAGGGGTTATAGTTACATGCAAAAGATAGTGAGTACATTTCTTGTGGAGCATTGTTACCCCTTCCTCATTTATCTCCCACTTTCCCTCCTCTGAAAGGTTCCTCCCCACCCAAGTTGTAAAGTTCATTTCCAACATACTGTCTTGTGAGTATCACTGTTGCATTGGCTCGCATTTTGAGTAGCTAGGAATACAGCTGTGATATACCAACACCTAAATGGAGGTATTCAATAGATACCGATATCTAAACTTACAATTTCTCATTTACTTTTTTTTATTAAAATTGTGATCTCCTAACCTCACAAGTGTTGAAATTGATACTCCAAATTCATGTAGATAGGCATGACATAATTTCATTTCTAGAGCTCTGTCTACATCACACATTATTTCCAAACACTACTTGAATCTAATCATTTGTAATATGCAGAAGCAATAACCTGAATACTATTAGAGACATAAAACTCAGGTAACACTTTACTATTATTACCTTTTAGCACCTCCCTTTTAGTACAATTCAGTTTGCTCAGGAATTCTTGTCATTGGGCCAATCAACAACTCTAACCTACTTGATTACCTAACTTGCAGTTGTGTCCCTACTATAAAACTCATTGTCTATTGCAGCAAGCCCAAAATCTTCATTAGTATTTCTTAGAATCTTGCTCAAACCACATATGCTGAGTGTCAGGCCTTCTTCCTAGAGTTGTAATAACTTTTCTTTTAGTTTTTAATCAGCTAGGGGAAAATAAAAAGCTAAAACTGATTCTATAGTTTATTGTCATACTAAAAATCCCTTTTCTCTGTATCTTTAAACATTTATTGGTTGCACACTCCTTACTATCATTACAGAAGAAAATTCCAAGTGAACAGAGATTGCAAAAGTTCAAAGGCAGATGAATAAGCACATCAATGAGGACACTTACAGTCAGCCACACACACAGAAGTCACTGCCATTGTTCCATCTCTATTCTCTATAGCAGGCTGATTGTCAAAGGAAGCACTGGAATCTTTGTTGGGTTGCCTTCAGCCTTGAAAACTCACTTTGTCTATGAACACTACAAGCAAAATTATATGGTTTGTTAAAGAGTACAGGTACAAGTACAGGAATATACCATAGCTAATGACTAGTGCAGAAATAACCCATAACCAATAGCTAATCAGTAGAGGGATATAAAAGTGTGATTTCATTGGCCTGGGTAATCCTGACAAGTAAGTTTCCACATAGTTTTCCAGAGTTTGGCTGTATCATAGCAGTGATCAATTATCTACGACAATAGTTGACTTGATAACAAATCACTTGTCAGTGGCCCTCCCTCTTCTGAGTGCTTTCTTCCTTACCTACCCATGTTCTTTGCATCTGTCAGAAGTCTATTTGACTCAGAGGTCTTTGGCTCAGAGTTTGATTTGAAGGGTACTTCGACTAAGATAGAATAACTTAAGACTTTCAGAATGTCTCTTCTAATAGAAAACAGATATGAAAAGAGTTACAAGAGTAAAGTCACAGAGGAACTTGAGGGAAAACAATTCCATCTGATCAAATTAGACATGGTGTCAAATTACAATGTGTCATTTGAAGTAAGTGGAGAATATTCCTGATTAGATAAAATAGTAGTAGCAGCTCAACTATTTCTGAATTTGATTCTTATGAAAGTTTTATAAGTGCTTTGAAAAATTTTATAAGGTGCTTTCTTATATTCTAATTTTTATAAATGAAAAAATGGGCATTTGGAGAAATAATTCAATCTGTATGAAGTTGTTCTGCCTCCAAATGGAAGGTTTAAGATTTAACCCCAGTAAATACCTCCTGACAATCAAAGTTCTTTATGGCATTAAAAGAAAATAGCCTTTTAAGGCAGAGAGAGGTAAGCTTGAATTTTCTCATGAATTAGCTGAACAGAAATTAAAATCTAAGTCTATTATCTCAACTGAAATTGAAAGCATTATTCTGAAGGTCTTGGTATAAGGTTTTATTGAAATGTAACCTGTAGTATATTTTGTTCAATGCTTGTCATTAAGTATGCATTAAAAATGAGCAACTCTTTTGTGACAATAACAATGATCATTGGGGGCATGTGAAAACCTCATGTGTTACATCTAAAAACGTCTTCTCAGCCCCTGATGGGATAGTTTAGTTCTGGGGTATAATTTTAAATGATGGAAAATGAGGTTGCAATAGAAACTTAGAAACCAGTATTTAGACATGTATGTCTGTTTCAAGTGGTTGACTATGTTCTGCAGAAACAAACCATCAAGGATTTTAAGCAAGAATGAAGGCATGTTAGGCATGCAGTTTGGGATTAAGTAGAATGGGGTTGACATAAGATGGCAAACTTGAATCACTAAGAGGCCTGCAGAATTTTCAGGAAGCCTTTGGGTTCTGATGTAGAATTTTACCCATACTTATTGTATTCTAACACTTGCAATTATCCACAAAATTATTAAATGTGAGAGAGAGGGGGAGGTAAAGAGGAAGAAAGGCAGAAAGAGAGAGAAAAGGGAATGAAGGAGGGAGAAAGAAAGAAAGAAAGAAAGAAAGAAAGAAAGAAAGAAAGAAAGAAAGAAAGAAAGAAAGAAAGAAAGAAAGAAAGAAAGAAAGAAAAAGAAAGAAAGAAAGAAAGAGAATGTGAGAGGGAGGGAAGGAGGGAGAAAGGGAGAGAGAATGGGAGGGAGGCAGGAAGGAAGGAAGGAAGGAAGGAAGGAAGGAAGGAAGGAAGGAAGGAAGGAAGGAAGGAAGGAAGGAAGGAAGGAAAGAAGGAAGGAAGGAAACTGGAAAAAGAGAGGAAGAAAGAAGGAAAGAAAGAAAGACTTGGAAAAAATTATAATCAGTGAAGTAAGCCAGGCCCAAAGAAACTTACGTCCCATGGTTTCCTTTATTTGCAATAACTAGTATATGTCTGAGTCAAGCAGAAAAGGACAGATAAGTTGATGTTAGGGAAGTGAACCCTAAGATATGTATTCAAATGTTTTTTTTTCTTTCAGGTGATTGTTTCTAACACATTTATAAGATTATTTCTCTGTTGCTTTGTATGTCCCTCCCCCATGGTATAACCCCTGCTTTCACTTTATTTGAGGTTGGTATAATTTGTGGAGGGGAAGGGAAAAGAACAAATCGTTTAAATAAGGATACAGGTGGATCCATTGGAACAATGAGATGTACAAGTTGTTATGTGGAAAAACGAACTTTACAACTTTGGTGGGTGGCATATTGAGTGGAGGAGTGGGGGAGGACGAGAAGGGATGGGAAGAGGAAACAAAGGAGGAGGGTAAAATGCTTGATAAGAAATGTACTCATCTTGGCCAAGTAATTGTAACCCCTCTGTACAGTATTTTCATAATAAAAAAGAAAGAAAGCGGGAACAGAAGGAAGAAACCAAAACAGGAAATAATTGGGCTGAATTATCATAAAAAGGAATACATTATCACCAAAAACTTTGAAAGCATTCCAGGAATTCTAGTCAAGTCACATTATTTCCTCTGAGGGAATCAGTGCTATGACAGCCAGTCTCCAAGGTGCAATCTGATGATCTACATCTCCTTGAACTCATAATCTTAGGTAGCCAACCCGCCTCCCACATCAAATCAGTACTGTAGATATCGGACTAAAAAAAATACCAATGGATAAGGTAGTCTGTGAATAGCTTTCATCTTGATTTCCTAAATCACTCAACCGTGTGTACACCCAAACAGCTCCATGCAAAAGTCATTATAGAGAGAAAGAGAGGCTTCAAGTAGACAATCAAAGCCAGATTGTCCTTCCTTCAGATGACTAGTCCAGGTTGACTTCAGACTGCACTGCATGAGAGACTGAGCAAGGACAGACCAACCTAGCCCTTTGGGCTACTTGATCCACAGAAACTATGAGAAGGAATAAGGTAACTATTGTTGTTTTAAGCTATAAAGTTTGGGCATAAATTATATGCAGCAAAAACTAAAGCAATAATATTTTTCGAGTCTTTCCTATATGCTAGGAATTCTATAGGTAATTTTATACTGTCCTAGAATTCTAAGATTTTTCAATTCTAGATATTGAAATGTTGCTCATTTCTATGCCTACTTTTTTGAGAGAGAAAGAAAGAGAGGGAGAAAGAGAGAGATGACCACTTGACAGCATTTTGAAACGTTAAAGACAATCCATTATAAGTGGCAATGGTCTTTAAGCCATCTGATTCTAGTCTACTGTTTCTTTAAGCTTTGATTAAAGAAACAGATTGGGGAGAATCTGGAATGCAGAAATGATGGATAAAATGCAATAGCAAAGATGCCACAAAATACTATCCTCTTAGAGTGTGAGCTAGGATGAAAAGAATGGGCTAAGTCTAGGAGAAGAGGAAAAAATTGAGCAAAAAGAAAGAAAGAAAGAAAAGGAGAAATAAGAATTAATGAGAAATGTGAAGCAAAATGGATTTTCGCTGAAAGGCAGTTGAGATAGTGCCAACTAGTAATTCACTACTGATAGTACTCAAATGTCCAGCTCCATTTTGTAAAGCTTTGAAATACTCAGAAGTCACTGCTGTGGTGGGTACATTAATCAGGAAAGAAAACAAGATACCAATGAATTAGTTAATACCTTGACAAAAACTAAATTTTATGTCTGTTCCAAAGTAAGTTTATCACATTTAGGAGCTAAGCTTTTATTCAAACTTTAGGTAAAAAGATCTTCCCAGCCTTTCTTTACCAAAAATTCTTATTCATGTTACTTATAAACCTCCAGGGATTCATAAATATTCACATATACAAATTGAGTGCTGATAGAGTGATAGAATTACATGCATGAGTCAACACCTTGGAATTTATTTCCATAACCTTCATTTAGTAAACCCAAGAAGAGTTTGTTTTCTCATTTGCATAGTCTGACTTTGTAACTGTGATTGATTAATTCCTTATATGAGAATCTTTGTTTACAACCAGTAACAAAAGTATTTGTAGCATTAAAATGGAAATTATAGGATTGAAAAATAAAATTTTCTTATATAGAGAATTATACGGTGACCTATGATTGTGTCTCTGAATAGAAACTTTGTTTAAAAGTGGGGAGACTGTCTGTCTTTAGTCAGTAAGTATATAAGATAAAGCTATCTTCTGTCAATATGGTAATAAGAGGACACCAAGGTGAGGAGATATTTTGTCTTTTTTTGAAGACTGGTCATTATTCATTTTTCAAAAAGCTATCTTTATGCCAACAGAATAAAAATGATAATTTGTGTCCTGATTTCCAAACAATTTATTTGAGAGGTGATTATTTTGGGATACCTTTGGAAAAAATGATTGTGAACCTTGGAATTAACATAATGAATCTTCTTTATCTTCGTTTCCCTTTAAATATATGCCCACAGTTCTAAATTTCATTGTTAACTAACTTAAAAAAGTTATCATTACGAAATTCCTGGCTCTGAGAAAACATTCAGTCAGGAAAGTTATGTAAGACATAATACCAGGGGAAGCAAAATTTTCCCAATGGGGACTTATTGTTGAAACTACATATACAGTGAGAAAAATATAAAAATATGAATTTTTAAATTCTTAGCACAATGAAAAGTTGGTAACAGAACTAATAAAAACTTAATTTCTAATTAGTCTAATCTGCATTTGGTAAGATGATGTAGTTAATAAAAGAAACTCCCAGATCTGGGAATGTGGCTTAGAGGTAGGATGCTTGCCTTGCATGCATAAAGCCCTGGGTTTGATTCCTCAGTATCACATAAACAGAAAAATTCAGAAGTGGCACTGTGGCTCAAGTGCTCACTAGCCTTGAGCAGAAGGAGCTCAGATACAGTGCCCAGACCCTAAGTTCAAGCCCAGGTCTGGCAAAAAGTAAAAATTAAAATAAAATAAAAATAAATTCCCATATCTCAGAGGCTCCATTTGAGAGAAATTTTCCTTCACTGATGTCAAAGGCTGATTGAAAAATAACTTCCTACCAAATGATTCAAAGATTCATATTTTTTATCCTGTGGCTTTAACAATTTCATTAAGTTGTTTTCAAAAACATTGTTTTCTTTGTAAACATTTGGGTAAATGCCCAAAAGTGGGATTGCTGACCACACTAAAGCTACCAGCACAACTATGTTTATTGCAGCATTATTTACCATAGCTAAGATATGGAACCAACCCAGATGCCCCTCAGTAGATGAATGGATCAAGAAAATGTGGTATATATACACAATGGAATTCTATGCCTCCATCAGAAAGAATGACATTGCACCATTTGTTAGGAAATGGAAAAACCTGGAAAAAATTATATTAAGTGAAGTAAGCCAGGCACAAAGAAACATAGGTCCCATGGTTTCCCTTATTTGTAATATCTAGTATATATGTGAGTCAAGCGGAAAAGGTCAGATAATGTGATGTCAAGAAAATGAACCCTTAGATATGTATTTTAGTGATTTTTTCTTTCATGCATGTGTTTCTAACGCATTTATAAGATTATCTCTTTGTTGCTTTGTATGTCCCTCCCCCACAGTATAACCCCTGCTTTCACTATATTTGATGTCAGTATAATTTGTGGAGGAGATGGGGAAAAACCAGTTGTTTAAGGATACAGGTGGGCCTGTTGCAACAATGAGAAGTACAAGTTTCATTTCCAAAACGAGCTTTACAACGTCGGTGCGGGGGTGGGAAGGGGAGGGAAGGAGAAGGATTGGGATTGGGGGGTGGGGGGAGGCTGGGAAGGGATGTGAAGGGTAATCAAAGGAGGAGGCTGCAATGCTTGGTAAGAAATGTATGCATTATCCTGCCCATGTAATTGTAACTCCTTTGTACAGTATGTTCACAAATAAAATTAAATTAAATTAAAAAAAAAACATTGTTTTCATTTTTGTCAAACCTGAAGGGAAAGGGACAGAGACAACTACACAAGGTACCTGTTATGGACTGGCCCTAAAGGACTATGCATTTTCTTTGCTCTCATTCTATTGACTGGATTCACTTTGCAGTAACTTTAAGATACTGTCAGCAATAAATACGGTCTAGCTGGATGCCTAGAAAGAACACAAAAATTTGATGTCAACAGCTAGAATTTTCTACCATAATAGCCAAATATTTTGTACGTTTTTATGTCAATCTGATATCAAAAAGAAAATGTCAATTTTCAATATTTTGTAAGAATAAACAAAAAATATAATTTTTCATTTCTTTTTTTTCAGTACTGCAATTTGAGCTCATGGTTTTGCCCTGCAAGTGTTGTACCATTTGAGCCATTCCCCAAGTTGTTTTTGTTTCAGTTATTTTTCTAAAGAGGTCCTCTGGTCTATGCCTGGACTATTCTAGACCACAGCCCTCTTGTTTATCTTTCCCACTTAAACTTGGAATGAGTCATTACACCCAGTTTTTAATTGATTGAGATGGAGTGTCTCCAACTTTTTACTCAGGCTGACCTTGAACCACAGCCCTCCCAATATTTACCTCCTCAGTAGATTGGATTACAGGCATGAGACACCAGGCTTCTCCTCCATCATTAATTTTTCAAAGATGTCAAATTTGTCCTTTTACACTTCAGGGAAACAAACATAACAATGTTGCTAGGCTTTTTGCTATATAAGCAATTCAAAATATATGTGTATTTTTGTTTAAGTTTGGCATTGACATATGAACCTGAAATCTTTACCTTTAAAAAGTTCACATATTCTATTTTGTCATTATTGACCTAAGTAGAAATAAAAAAGAGGTTTATGTTGCCAAATTATCACACCATGTGGCCTAAAGCTCTCCCCTCAATCATGACAGTGCCAAACTTGACAGGCTCATTCTCTTGTCCCTGTCCTTAAAAATATTCTTGTAGCTTCTCTTCCCCTTATATATCTCAAAATAAATCTCTGTGCTATAATTAAAAGGAGCAGTATACTCTGGTAATGGAAATCATGGGAGTGTTCTTGAGACAATTTGTTTCTCAGCTCAAGTTTACCATAAGAGCTGTTTTTAGTACAGGGATTCTCAAGGGAAACCAAGAGAACTTGCTGAGAATTTCCAGGACAAGTGCAAGGTGCAGGTATGACATGGATATGACAACTGCAATTTCCAGAGCAACTTTCGGCCCCTAAACCAGAAACATCTGTCAATTACACCCCCACCCCTTTCATCTAATTTCAACTCAGTCATCAAAGTAGTTAAACTGGGAATGCTCTATTTCATGAAGGTGTCAGTATTGTGGTAATTTATTGAGAGATGAAAGAATATTCAGTATATATTATGTTAAATGGTTCTTTGTCTACTAAGTGATTTGAATAACAGAAGGTGGTCTTTGAATTCACCATTGTTATTTGATTTTTTTCCCTTAAGTTTGCTGCTGGGCATTTTATCCCAGCAAACATATAGCAATTTGCTTTACCTTAGGAAATTTTCGTATTTCTTTAACTATCCTGCACTTTATTGGCAATAAAGGAATTTTTTAACTGAAAACAGAGGAAACTCTTTATTGAATATTTCGCAACCTCCACAAGAAAGAATGTTCTCACCACCAAAAATAGGATCAATGTATGAAGTCATAGATATCCTAGAGATTGTATTCCTACTTTCTTCAGAGCGTTTTTTAATCATAAGAGTACACTAAATTTTGTCAAAGGCTATTTTTTTTCTGTAACAACTGAAATGATCATGGGATTTGAGCTTTGATTCTGTTTAGATGGTAAATTACAATTAAAATTACAGATGATAAATTACAATTGAAACCACGCTTGCACTCCTGGAATGAAGCCAACTTGATCCAAAAGTGAGAGAATTTTTGTTTTTTTTTTTTGTATATTTTTTGTTTGCGTTTTGTTTTTGTTTTTTATTTTTCCAGCACTAGAACTTGAACTCGCCTTTTGCTCTCACTCAGCTTTTTCGTTCATGGATGACCTTCCACCACTGGAATCACACTGCTAGTTCAGCTTGGTTGCTGGTTAATTGGAGGTAAAATCTTACTCTTCTGCCTAGCTTTAAACTATGATCCTTAGATCTCAGCTTCCTGAGTGGCAGGGTTATAGATGTGAGCCGCTGATACTCAACTGATCTATTAATATGTTGATGAGTTCTGTTTGTAAGTATTTGTTTAGAATATTTGGACCTATCTTCAGTACAGAAAGTGGTCTATAAGTTCATTTCTTCTAGTCACCCTATCTGGCTTTGGAATTAGTATAATATGGGTTCCATAGAATGAGTTTGGTAGTTTTTCTTTTTTCATCTATTTCACCAATAGGTACAGGAGTACTAATGGTAATTCTTCTTTAGAAGTCTGGTAGATTTTGGCAGTAAATCCATCAGTTCTTGGGCTTTTCTTTGTTAGACTGCTTATTAAGGCTTTAATCTAATCATTTGTTTTAAGTCTATTTAAGTGGTTACTTCCTATTGGCTCAATTTTGGTAGGTCAATGTATCTAGAAATGTACCCATATTTTAGGTTTTCAAATTTGCTTGAATATCGATTTTTCAAAGAATTTCTTCATGATTGTATTAATTTCATTGGTATTTTTGTGCTGCGTATGTTTTTATCACTACTTTTATTTATTTGGATTTATCTTTCCTTTTAGTCAAATTAGGTAAGGATTTATCTTTTATAGCTTTTCAAACAATTTTTTTTAATTGTGAACATACTGTACAGAGGGGTTGCCATTACATGGGGAAGATAATGAGTACATTTCTTATCAAGCATTGCAGCCTCCTTCTTTGTTTACCCTTCACATCCCTTTCCAGCCTCACCCCGCCCCTCCACCCAATTCTCCCCACCACCAACAAAGTTGTTAAGTTCGTTTTATACATGACAACTTGTACTTCTCATTGTTGCAATGGGTCCATCTGTATCCTTAAACAACTTGTTTTTTCCCTTCTCCTCCACAAATTATACCGACATCAAATATAGTGAAAGCAGGGGTGATACTGTGGGGGAGGGACATACAAAGCAACAAAGAGATAATCTTATAAATGCGTGAGAAACAAACCCATGAAATAAAAACAAAATTGAAATACATATCTAATGGTTCGTTTTCCTAACATCACATTACCTGACCTTTTTTGCTTGACTCATACATATACTAGATATTTCAAATAAGGGAAACCATGGGACCTATGTTTCTTTGGGCTTGGCTTACTTTACTAAGTATAATGTTTTCCAAGCCTTTCCATTTCCTAACAAATGAGGCAATGTCATTCTTTTTGATGGAGGCATAGAATTCCATTGTATATATATACCACATTTTCTTGATTCATTCTTCTACTGACATCTGGGTTGGTTCCATATCTTAGCTATGGTAAATAATGCTGAAATAAACATAGTTGTGCTGGTAGCTATAGTGTGGTCTTGTTTGTAAACATTTGGGCAAAGGCCCAAAAGTGGGATTGCTGGATCATAGGGGAGCTCTATATGAAGTCTTTTCAGGAACCTCCGTACTGCTTTCCAATGTGGTTGAAAAAGTTGACACTCCCACCAACAATGAAGTAAGGTTCCCATCTGTCAACATCCCCTCCAGCATCTGTTGTTATTATAGTTCTTGATTTTTGCCATTCTAACTGGGGTGAGGTGGTATCTCAATGTTGTTTTGATTTGCATTTCTTTTATGGCTAGGGAGGTTGAGCATTTCTTCATGTGTCTATTGGCCATCCTTCTTTCTTCTTCAGAGAAGTTTCTCTTCAAGTCATTAGCCCACTTATTTATTGGGCAGTTGTTTCTTTGAGGATTTGTTGTTGGGAGATTTAATTTATTGAGTTCCAAGTATATTTTAGATATGAGACCCTTGTCCCTTGTATGGCTAGTGAAGATCTTCTGCCAATCCATGGGCTTTCTATTGATCTTGCTAGCTGTCCTTTGCCATGCAGAAGCGCTGCAACTTCATGCAATCCCACTTGTCCAACCATTCTTTGATTTGTTGTGTTTCTGGGTCTCTATTAAGAAAATTTTGGCCTACCCCAAGGAGAGCTATGGTTTCTCCTATTACATCCTGTAATGGTTTCATTGTGTCTGCTTTGACTCCGAGGTCTTTGATCCATTTGGAGTTGATTGTGGTGCAGGGTGATATATAAGGTTCTAGCTTTAGTTTTCTACAAGTAGTTAACTAATTTTACCAGCATCATTTACTGAAGAGGCTGTCTTTCTTCCATGCTATATTTTTAGCTCCCTTATCAAAGATCAGATGGCTATAGGTCTGTAGGTTCATTTCTGGGTTTTCAATTCTATTCCATTGGTCCTGAGGTCTGTTCTTATGCCAATACCAAGCTGTTTTGATTACTATGGCTTTATAGTAGAGTTTGAAGTTTGGTATTGATATTCCTCCAGCAGAGTTCTTTCCATTGAAGAGTGTTTTTGCTATTTGGGGTCTTTTATTGTTCCTTATGAATTTTTGGATTGCCTCTTCTATTTCCTTGAAGAATGAGGTTGGAATTTTGTTATGTATTGCGTTGAATTTGTAGATAGCCTTGGGAAGTATTGCCATTTTCACGATGTTAATCTTTCCAATCCAGGAGCATGGGAGATTTTGTCTTTTTCTAAATTCTGTTTGATTTCCTTTTTCAAATTTTAATATTTTTCATCTTAGAAGTCCTTCATTTCTTTCGTTAAGCTAATTCGTAGGTATTTTATTTTTTGTGGGGCTATTACTAATGGAGTTGCATTCCTAATTTCAGCCACACTTTTCTCATTGTGGGCATACAGAAAAGCCATTGATTTTGGGAGTTAATTTTATACCCTGCTAAATTGCCAAAGTTTTGATTCAGCTTGAGATATTTGGGAGTAAAGTCTATGGGATCCTTTAAATACAAGATCATGCCATCTGCAAAGAGGGAGAGTTTTATTTCTTCTTTCCCTATTTGGATCTCCTTTATGTTTGCATCTTGTCTTATTGCTGTACCTAGGCATTCTAATACTAGATTGAAGAGAAGTGGAGAGAGTGGACATCCTTTTCTTTTTCCTGAGTTAAGAGGAAATGACTTTAGTTTTTCACCATTAAGTATAATGCCGGCTGTACGTTTTTCATATACAGACTTTATTGTATTGAGGAATGTTCTATGGATTCCTAATTTTTCCAAAACCTTCATCATAAATGGGTGTTGGATCTTGTTGAATGCTTTTTGTGCATCTATTGAGATAACCATGTGGTTCTTATCCTTGCTCCTCTTGATGTGATGAATAATATACATTGATTTGCGTATATTGAACCAGCTTTGCATCCCTGATTATCATCCCTGTTTGATCATGGTGTATGATTTTTTGGATGAATTGTTTAAGTCGATTGGCCAAATTTCGTTGAGAAGTTTTACATCAATGTTCATCAAAGAAATAGGTATATAGTGCTCTGTCTTTGATGAGTCCCTACCTGGTTTTAGAATGAGGGTTATGATGGCTTCATAGAATGTGTTCGGTAGTGATCTTTCTTTTGTGATTTCATTGAAGAGTTGGAGGAATATTGGCGTGAGCTCTGCTTTGAAGGCCTTGTAGAATTGCGCTGTAAAACCATCTGGTTCTGGACATTTCTTAGATGGAAGGGCTCTTATTGCTCTTTCTATTTCAATGCTTAATATGGGCCTATTAAGATGGTTTAACTCATCCTAGTTTGGTTTTGGCATGTCAATATTTCCTAGAAAAAGGGCCAATTCTGCCAAGATCTCAAACTTATTAGCATAAAGTTTTGAGAAGTATTCCCTTATATTTTTCTGAATCTTGGTTGTTTCCGTGGTGATGTTTCCATTCTCATCTCTGAGTTTATTAATTTGGGTGTGTTCTCTTCTTTTTCTGATAAGATTTGCTAAGGGTCTGTCAATTTTGTTAATTTTTTCGAACAACCAACTCTTTGTTTAGTTAATTCATTCTATAGTTTTTTTGGAATCTAATTCATTTAATTCTGATTTAATTTTAATTATTTCTTTCCCTCTACTGGATTTGGGTTTATCTTGCTGCTCTTTTTCAAGGAGATTTAGATGTGCCATTAAATTGTTGGTTTCAAATCTCTCCAATTTGTTGATGTAGGAGCTCAGAGCTGTAAACTTGCCTCTGAGTACTGCCTTTGCTGTGTCCCAGAGGAGCTGGTAATTTGTGTGTTCATTTTTGTTGAATAGCATGAACATTTGAATTTCCTTTGTAATCTCTTCCATGACTCACTTGTGATTCAGCAGTGTGTTGTTCAGCCTCCATGTGTTACCGGACTTTCTTTGGTGGCTTTTGATGTTGAGTTCTAATTTTATTCCCTTGTGGTAAGAGAGAATGCAAGGTATAACTTCAACATTTCTGTATTTGGACAACCTTCTTTGTGGCCTGAAATGTGGTCTATTTTAGAAAATGTTCCATATGCTGCTGAGAAGAACGTGTATTCTGATGCTATTGAGTCAAATATTTGGTAGATGTCTGTTAAATCTAGTTGATCTATGCAGCTGTTTAGATCTGCGGTTTCTCTGTTGAGTTTTTGCCGAGTTGATCTATCTAGTGGGGAGAGTGGTGTGTGAAAATCCCCAACAATTAATGTCTTTGGATCTGTGAGGGATTTGAAGGAAAGTAATGTTTCTTGGATAAATTTTTGTGCTCCATTGTTTGGCGAATAGATATTTAGAATTGTAATATCCTCCTGAAGGAGAGATCCCTTCATTAGTATGTAAAGACCTTCTTTATCTCTTCTCACAAATTTTAATTTGAAGTCTATTTTATATGTTATTAGGATTGCAACTCCTGCCTGTTTATGGGGGCCCTTTGCTTGTTAGATTTTGTTCCAGACTTTCACCTTGAAAATGTGTTTGTTTTTACGGGCAAGATGTGACTCCTGAAGGCAGCAGATAGAAGGATCTTGTTTTTTAATCCAACTAGACAGTCTATGTCGCTTAATTGGAGAGTTAAGTCCGTTAATGTTAAGAGATGGGACTAAGAGGTATTTGGGAGTTTCTGCCATGTTATACCTTCTTATGGGCTGTGATAACTGGGTTCTTCCTATGGTTCTTGGATTCACAGTTTGAGTGCAATTTCTTGGCCTACATTGTGGTCTTGTTGGTTTTCTATGTGTAGGACATCTTTAAGAATCTTTTGTAGGCCTGGTTTCGTGGAGATGTATTATTTCAATTTTTCTTTGCTATGGAAGATTTTATTTGGCCTCCAGTTATGAAGGAGAGTTAGCTGGGTACAGTATTCTTGGTTCAGATTTCTTTGTTTTTAAGGCATGGCATATATCATTCCAGGCTCTTCTTGATTTGATTGTCTCTGCTGAGAAATCTGAGGTGATTCTAATTGGTTTCCCTTTAGAGGTGATTAATCTTTTCTCCTTGACAGCTTTAAGGATCTTTTCCTTGGTCTGAGTTGTTCCTGTGTGGATTATAATGTGATGGTTGGAAGTCATGTTCTGGTCTGGTCTATCTGGAGTTCTAAAACCTTCTTGTATCTGAACAGGCCTATCTTTTTGCATATTTGGGACATTCTCTGATAGGATGCTGTTACACAAATTTTCTAGACCATTAACTTCTGTTTCTAGGTGTTCCTCTACACGATTATCCTTAGATTAGGCCTTCTGAGTCTTCCAAGTTTTGGATAGATCTATCATATTAATTGAACTAGTCTTGGAAGGTTGTATGTTCTTTCTCTATAATATCTAAAGTGTCTTCAATCCCCGAGATTCTATCTTCTGCATGGATTAACCTGCTGTCAAGACTCTCTACTTTGTTTTTTGTTCTTTTCCTTCTAATTGGTCAGCTTTGATGGCTTCAAATTCTTTGTTGAAGCTTTGTTTTAGATCTTGTATGAACTTCTTTACTTCCTTAATTTGGTGCTCATTGTTTATTCTCAAATCACTTAGTTGATTGTTTACGTTTTCCTTGGACTCCCATTCCTTCTCTTGGGTTCCATTCAGCATTCCCTTTGTGGTATCCCTGACTTCCTTCAGCTCTTTGTTAATGGATCCCATGAATGCCTTTAGTGATATTTGTGCATTCTCATCCTGCTCTCTCAATTCCTGTATTACTCTTTGATTAGCTTCCTCCCATTCACGCCATTCCTGTAGTTCTCGTTGAGTGTTCTCAGCCTGTTCATGCCATTCTTGCCTTTCTCTTTGAGTATTCTCAAGCTGCTCATGCAAATCCTGTATCAGTTTTTGAGTAGCTTCCTCTCACTCATGATATTCCTGTATATTCCTGTGGATTGCCTCTTCTCTCTCCCTATCATGCTCATACAGAGTCCTATTTAGGTTTTCAATCTTTTCCTGCATTGACCTTTTGTTTGCCTCCTCTCTCTCCCTATCACGCTCATACAGAGTCCTTTTTATGTTTTCAATCTTTTTATTTATCATGTTTTCCAACAGTGTTTGCAGAGCTATTTGGAAACTCTCCTCTGGATTATTCATTATGTGTTATGTCCCCTGATAATCATGAGTGGGAATTGTGACACCTGCAGTTGCCATTTTTCTTGTGTTTTTCCGGCTTACTCTGCCCATTTGGGATGAAAATAACACCAGTTTTTTGCTGGACCACTAACTTAAGGCAATCATCAACCAAAATCTGAATTTGCACACTCAATAGTCTGCAGATACAGTGTAGTTCAACAGATACATCTATTCAACATTAAACAACTATATATTAATTAATGTGCTCCGAACCATAAAGAATTTGGAAAACCATAAATTATTAGGGTTAGGGAAAGATGTGGGTAAAAAATAGGAAGAGAATGATGTGGGAAGGCACAGGGAGAGTTAACTAAGTCCTAATCTCAAAGAAGGAAATAGGTTGGATAGGATGAAAGCAGACAGAGAGAAAAGAAGAAGAAAGAGAAAGGGAAAAAAAGAGACCAGAAAAAATAGAAAAGTAAAAATTAAAAATATTATGCAGAACGAATGCAAACTATTCAGAGAAGAACGTGAATATAATGAGAGAAGGGAGGGGGATATAAAGGATATGTGAAAAATTTAAAAATAAAAATCCTTAATATATTATATCGGTATAAAGAGGTAGTACTGCTATTAAGGAATTTGAGTCTCAGAGGTTTTGAATTGAGTAGTAAATTTATGGATTAAGTGTGTACACCATGGTGGATAGGGTCTCATAATCAACTATGGGTTTATCTGAGGATGTGCAGAACAACAATTAAGTCACATAAAGAAGAATGAAAGAGAAGAAAAGGTGAAAAGGGTAAGAAAGAAAGAAAAAAAGATCAGAAGTTAAGTAGAGCTGAACAAAAAACAAAAAGAATTTTTTTAAAAAAAAAGAAAGAAAAAAAAGGAAAGAAATACGCACACACATATGTACTCCTAAAATAACAATTATAAGAAGAAAAAAGGTTGCTAGAAATTTTTTTCAAAAATGGTAAAAATTTAAAATTAAAAAAAGTTTTAGAAAGGAAAAAAAAATTTTTATAAAAGGTACAAAAAAAAAGAAGAAAAAAAAAGTTCTTAGATTTTTTTGGGAAGATTGGGAAAAGTCCTGTATCTTCCTTGTGGCTGTAAGCACCCTCTTGTTGGAGTCTCTGGTCTGCTTATGGTCCTGTGGCTTGGTTGGTTTCTTAAGTCAGTTTGTTGGAATAGGCAGAAACATGCTCTGCTTTACCCAGGATTTTGCGATCCTCCTCCCAGGTTAGTTCAATGTGAGGGAGATATGCTTTGAGTATCATAAAAGAGGAAGATGGCTTTTTCCTCAAGTTTGGAGATGCTGTGATGAGGTTAGGTTCTGGGTAAAGTTGAGGCCTTTCAGCAAACAGTAGCTTTTCCTGGGGGCTGGTTTGTGAGAAACTCACAGAGCCCAGCCTGGAGCCATTCTCAGTGTTTCTGTTTACTGAATTTCAATTGATTGTCAAGGCTGCTAAAGGGAGGGGCAGCCTCTGGCTCTGATTACCCAGTGAAGAAAGCCAGTCCTAGGGCTGGCACTCGAGCTGGGTGAGTTTTTCCTGGGTGGAGTTGAGTCTGGCAGGTCAGTTTAGGTTCTTGTGACCTGCTAAATGACTCTACTTTTCTTCCGAGGCCTGAGTTGGAGCTAGCAGCTCTGCTGAGCTTTGTCGGTATCCAAGATGGAGATCTCTGGTACTGGGGGGGGGGGGGAGTGGTGGCCTTCTCTCCTTTGCTCCCTGAGAAAGAGTAAGGATGTCAGGCTTCTACTCTTGCCGAGTCTTGGTTCCTGGGTAATCTCTGGTCTGTGAATTGCAGGATGAAGATGTCTGCTCCTTGTCGGTTGTTGCTGGTGTTGAGTAGAATCTGCTCACCCTCTGTGTCTGGCTCCTTGGTCTGGGACTCTGTGTGATTCAGGTATGGCGGGTTCGGCCACCACTGCCACTGCTGCCGCCAGGTGGCAGCGGCTTCTGGCAAGAGCTCAGATCTGTCTCCTTGCCTAGATTTTCCCTCTGTGGCCTAAATCTCTGTCCTGTGATGGCACATTTGGTGTGATTGTCTGGCTTAGGACTGTTCACTGGAACTCTAAAACTGCTTTCTATGTGAGAGCTTCTTTAGCCTCCAGCTTCTCCTCCACCATCTTGACCGCAAACCCAATAAAGGAATTTTCAAAAAAGGAGCAAGGTGGAACTATCATTTTAATCAGTTTTCTAATTCTCCAGGTTAATTTCCTATTCTTACCTATAAAAGATAATTGATGTTTTCCTATTGATATTGATATTACATGAGCAAGGTAATGAGAGTATATTTCTTGTCAAGCATTGTTGCCTCCTCCTTTGTTTCCCCTTAAAATTCCTGTCATCCTATCCCTCCAAAAATTGTAAAGTACGTTTTTGATATAACGTCTCGTACATCTCATTGAGTGCTCATTGTTAACCGTAATCAATAAATATTTATTAACAAATATTTATTGAGGTGCTGCTATATGCTAACTTTGGTCTTAAGATCTAGATGACAATCAAAAGAAGCCATAAATTCTATGTTAAGAAGCTTACATTCTAAGATGGAGAAAGGCAGTAAGATGTAAAAATACAGAGAAGGAGATAATTGTGGGAAATTAAAACTTTGAACTATGGCTGGGCACTTGTGGTTAATGCCTGTAATCCTAGCTATTCAAAAGGCTGAGATCTGAGGATCATGGTTTGAAGCCAACCTAGGCAAGAAAGTCCATGGAACGCCTATCTCCAATTGAACACCAAAAAACTGGAAGTGGCACTGTAGCTCAAGTGGTAGCAAGGTAGTTTGGAGTACAAATGCTCCCAGGCCATGAGTTCTAACCCAAAGACCCATAAAAAATAAGATAAACTACTGTAAATTCACAGCTTGGTGAAGACCCAGAGAAAGAGTGGTCCAAGCAGGAAAACTACAATTGCAAAGACTGAGGGTTTTGTTTGTTGGTAGTATGTCACAGAGGTGAATATGACCAAAACAAGGTGAGGGAATGGACAGGTGAAAAATAATGTTAGACAAGTCAATAGAGAACACAGAAAGATAACATAAAAAGTCCTAGTTGTAAGCATATTGCTCACCTTTCGTCCTCAGCTCCACCCAGACCTGAGCTCCTCTCAGCCCCAGAGTAACCGCCATACAGCTGGCCTTTCCCTTTCTCTCTCTTCCAGGTCCCACGTGATCTCCCACCTACCTCGCTTCCTGCCCCAGAACCTCCTGCTACCTGCATTTGAACAGGTGCCATGTGCTCCCTCTTGGGGGAAATATGGCTCATCTAATAAACTTTGTAATAACGTGTCTGCTGTGCCTGCTTGCCTCCACGTGGTCCCCTGCAGCAGATGTGAAGATCTTTCATTGGTGGCCTTTCAATAGTGAGACTAATAAATGCTTTGGCACCTTAAAAGTCAAGAGGAACAAAGTCTAGGTGGACAATGAGGGGTGGTGTTAAAAGCCACTTGGAATCAAGGTATATTTGAAGGTAGAAGTTAAAGGGTAGAGGTTAAAATGTGAAATCTAGGGCAACTCCAAAGCAGCCAGAGTAATATGGTATCATTTGCTGTATTAGAAATGATTTGATGATATTTATTCATTCAAACATTTATTAAGTTATTATTTTGTATCAGATACTATAACCCTCCAAAGCATTCTAATATAAGCAAGGCATTCTGAGGGCTGGCATTAGGCAGAAAAAGAAGGATGTAGAGGATATGACAATTTTAAGAAGTATGTGAGAGTCGGAGTTGGTAGGATGTGGTGCCTCATGTTGAAAGTGAGAACGATTCCGGTAGCATTTTAAAATTTCTGATGCAAGTGATAGATGGAATTGCTATTAACAAAGACATGGAATGTGTAAGAGGAAATTAGTTTGTGGGGAGATGTTAGTATAGACCTGTAGATTTGGGTGATGTCAGTGCCATCATTTTACCAACTTTAAAGTTTCCTCATAAACCTCTCTCTTAATGGCATATGCAAATCTCAAAGACGGTGACCAGAGACATTATTTCATTTGGGATTAATAAATAGTGAGTTTCTAATTTTTAAAAAGTAAGAAAAGAAATTGATTTGTTTCATCAGCATTGACAGATCCTGAGTGAGTATTTACTGCTTCCAGTGTAACAGGCACGCCTCTTACTGCTTAACATAAACAACCTCATTTCATAATTAAAACATTTATATTGATGTCATTGTTATTGTCCCTGTTCTTGCATGAGCATTGCCTGGAACTTGGAGAAGTAATTTATTCAATGTCAACATATTCAGGGATTAGGAGTGCTAGGACTTGGATGTTTTCCTTATGCCAATGTTTGTAGCAGTTGGGTTTCAGAAGTTTTGTGAATTTGGACTCTGAAGCTGAGATACAAGCTGGAGACAAATAGTTGAAAATCATCAGCATCAGCTTTGACCGCATACCCTCAATGGCTGCCTTCTTCCTATCTCACTGTTATGCCTCTCCTGTTGTATGACCCAAGATCATTTTCCATGTAAGCTATTTGCATTTGAATCCATGTCCCAGAGTCTGCTTCTGAGGAGCCAGACCGCAGATAGAGACTGATGAAGAATTAATAGAGAACAAGGAATATAGGACACGAAATGTTTTCTTAGGGACTTAGTTAAGAAAGTAGGGAAATAAACAGGAAAATAATATCCCAAGAGAATTCAGGACAACTTTTTAAGAAGGGAAAGAATTAACAGAAAGGAAAACACTGAAGAGGTCCTGGAAAAGAATTTTCTCAATAGTTAAACAAACCAAAAGCAGCAGCAGAAAAAAAATAGCACTAACATAGAGGAGGAAAATCTAAGAGTCCAGGAAAGGAAAATAGTGACCAGAAAGGCATGAACAGGTCAGACAGTCTTAATTCCTCTAAGGTTTTGCTGACTTGATCAAAGATCACTTGAATAAGATTAGACTTCCTAACTATCTCTGCTTTACCTTTTCAAATTCTCTACACTTAATTTAATCCACCACTGCTTTACTCTTGAGACTTCACCAATAACCTTTTTGTATTCCTTTTCATTAAAATTAAGGAAATTGTGGAGTTCCTCACTTGAAGAATCTTTACAAGTAGAAATGTTTTTATACAAAGAAACTGAGTCCCTGATAAGATCTCACTTTTCATGTTTGTGAAATCAAGTGGTAGGAAACCAAGAGACGATCTTTTCTACTACATTAGGAACAAGAAAAAGCAAAGAAGTTATGTGTAAAAAGAAAGTGTGTGGAGTTTTCCAGTAAGCAATTTGCATTTCTAATATCATGTAGGTCTGAATTCTTCTCTGCTGATTACATCCTTGTAACCTAGCTATTCAGGAGGCTGAGACCTGAGGATCATGACTCAAAGCCAGCATAGGTAGGAAAGTCCATGAGATTGGTATCTACAGTTAACCAACAAAGAGCCACAAATGGAGCTGTGAATTGCATGGCAAAGCATTATTCTTGAACAAAAACACTAAGGTACAGTGTTCAGGAACTAAGTTCAAACCCCAGTACTGGTACAAAAAATAAAGATTAAAGAGCACAAAAGTGCTTGAAGCAGAGAAAACATAAGAAAAACCGAGAAGA
Source organism: Dipodomys merriami (assembly GCF_024711535.1). Classification (NCBI taxonomy): domain Eukaryota; kingdom Metazoa; phylum Chordata; class Mammalia; order Rodentia; family Heteromyidae; genus Dipodomys; species Dipodomys merriami. The sequence continues at coordinate 28,814 of NW_027202557.1, forward strand.
GACTCCTATGAGCTGGGATTTTCTTTTATTGGGCCCTCCACTGGGATCATAACTGGGAATGGGTCCTTCCATTACCATGGATGGGGAGACAGGTGCTTCACTCCAGCACATGTCAGGGGAGTGCGCTAAGACATCTGAGACCAGTTACTGATGGAACAAGAGGGACATTCTGCACAGTATCATAGTTCTTGTCGTGTTGTCATTCATTCCAGCTGCCTTTTTATGTCCCTAACTACCTAGCCAGGGCAATTAGCTCTCCCTTATTACTTTTGTCTTCCTTTTTGCAAAGTATTTTATTTTCATATTTTCCTATTTTGCTTTCCATCAGCAACCAAGTATAATTATCTAACCTTCTCTTGGGACCATAATCTCTTTGTCTTTCTTTCTTTTTTTTTTTTTTTGTCGGTCGTGGGGCTTGAACTCTGGGCCTGGGCGCTGTCCCTCAGCTCTTCAGCTCAAGGCGAGCACTCTACCACTTGAGCCACAGCGCCACTTCCGGTTTTCTGGTGGTTTTATTGGAGATAGGAGTCTCACGGTCTTTCCTGCCCGGGCTGGCTTTGAACCGCGATCCTCAGATCTCAGCCTCCTGAGTAGTTAGGATTACAGGCATGAGCCACCAGCGCCCGGCTTCTCCTTGTCTTTCAAAGAATGTCCTTCCCTCAGTTTCAACAAGAAGAGAGGAGGTGGATGAGATCATGGGGTCAGATGAAGAGTGTGGCCTCCACAACAGGAGGACCCCTGCCTGCCCCTCAAGGAAGCACCTCTGCATCCAGCTCTTCCCCAAAAGAGGCAGAAATAAAGAGGTCCGCCAGGCCAATTAACTATGATCTCTCCCTTTGGCCATAAAATTCATTAATCATGGAGGCTTCACATGGTCACTGATCTTTTAATGATGATGATAATTTGCACACTAAGCAAGCAGTCTCAAGAATGTTGCTTTTAGTAGAATTTGAGAGCCATGCTTAGGCAGGTTATTCCAAAGTCAATTACATTTTAATACTTTGTTTGAAAAGTTGCTCTTTTCATCTTGACAACTTTATTTTATGAATATCATTATTTGGGGTGTTATTTTCATGGTGCTGGGGAAGTTAATCACAGCCAAGTATTTATTAACTTAATAAAAGAAAAAAAAACCCTAGAAAACACACTTTTAAAGTAATTGCTGGGTATTAGTCGCTCCCACCTGTAATCCTAACTACTCAAGAGGCTGATTACATTACAAAGCAATCCCAGACAGAAAAGTCTGTGAGACTCTGATCTGCAGTTAACCACTAAAAAGCAAGAAGTGGAGCTAAGGCTCAAGTTGTAGAGGCCAGTGCCTAGGCCTTGAGTTAAAGACCTAGAATCAGCATACAGAACAATTATAATAATTTAAAATAGTCTAGATTTTAAAACTATAATGAAACTTAAATGTTTAAATAATATTTATTCTGAGTGATTCACAAATAAAATTAAACACAAAGACATTATGTGACTTTCCAGCAGTCATAAATATCAGAAGTTGTTGAGCTGGATCAAAAGTCTGGTATTTTCCCCTCATCTTCTTTATGAAATTAAATACATTAAGGTAACATAGCATTCCAAAATGAAGTTCTTCCATAATCAATTAAATCATACATAGTTGAATGTTCCTGCACTCCAAATTATACAGATTGCCTCACAAGTGTTCCTGCTGTCAAAAGTTATGTCATGTCTAGATAATTTTCTTAATTTAAAACGCAAAATCCTTTTATTTGTTTTTCTTAAAGTAATAATACTTTTCTTGAGGTGATATGGCCACCAAAAACTGGAATCATGATTAAAAAAACAATTAATTACATGCAGAATGATGTTTAATGAAACAGTCAAATCTCCATGATGTTAGAGGATAACATATAGGAAATAAAGAGTCTGTCTTCATAATAAAAGGCAAGACATTACAAGTGATTAAAGTTTCCCATGCGATTTCACATTTGTCTTCATATCATCCTTATTCAGTGATTGTCACTGTCTGGATTCTGTTATTCAGTACTGAAATCAAGTTCGGGGTCTCAGACAAGATAGGTCAGTGCTCGGCCACTAAACTACAACCCAAGCTCTGTTACTGTCTTTGATTACTTTAGATAGAGGGTTGATATAAGAGTTATAGTACTAGTGTTAAGCAGGAATCATTCCTCACCTCTCCATCTCTTGGCTGTAAATTCTGGATTTCTTCCACATGACATGTTTGTTATGGAGCATGTGTGATATGGTCATTCTGTGCTAGTATTAAGTTTTTAAATGAATGGCTGCTCAAGTGGTGAGAGTGGAAGAGAGCCTAAACTAGGACTGGGTCAGGATGCATTGTCGTCTTCTCATGGATCCTCTGCAGTGTGCATGTACCCTGTGAAGATTCTGGCTTACTCAACCTCCTGGCCTGCCTGCCACAGGACCACATCCAGTAGACAATACGACACCATCTTTAAAAGTGTCCTTCCTTCACATACTGGATAAAATTTTCATAGTTAAGAACATGGGTGCTTTAGAGGTGTGGAAGGAGGAATAAACCATTCTGAAAATAGCTACCTAACATTAAAATATGAGAGAGGGAAAGGAACCACAAAGATGTGCAGACCATGAAAGCCACAACTTGAGAATTTCTTGACTAAGGAAGGAGTGAAGCAAAGCAAGGGTTTACACTCTAGAAGTGGCACAGGCCTGTGGCTTGGGACATTTCCCATCACACTCCTGTGTATCACAGCAGGCAACGTCTTCAACATCTGCTCGGATTCTCCATCCCAAGCACTCAGTAGAAGGGAGCTTACTTCAAATCTTTGATGCTCTGGTCAACTGAGGCTAATTCTAACTATCTCAAACTGTGCCACCTACCCTGTAGATCTCTACTCTCTCTATATACTAAAAAAATTCTCTAACTTAACCTTTTCACTAAAAGGGCTGCTTCTGTTATAGCAAAACCAAATCAGCTAATTCAATTAGGGTAATCTTTGCAATACTGAGCTCTATTTTTGTGGAGTTTGCTTCCTCTCAGCCATATACTTCATTGTTTTCCCTTACAATTATCAGGAAAATCCTCTCACCTTCACAGTGTTTCTCTTTGAAACAACAAAATTATGTGGTTATACTTCGTAAAGTATATTTGCAATGTATGGAGATCTTCCTACCTATAAAAATATTGTAGAAACTATAAGGTCTGTTAAAGTAAACAAAATCTCATTTCAATTTTGTCAGAATGAAAATAAACAGTGAAAAGAATAAATATATGGCACATGGAAATATCACTTATAAGAGAAATTTCAATACTGTGCTATGGTACATGAGGAAGAGAGATAATCTGGGAAGTTTTAATGAAGGCTAAGATTTGAGTAAGCATTATAATTAGTAAGAGAAAATAATAACTGTGACAATAAAATTAGAAGCCAGATGTTGCTGGTGGCTTAAACCTGTAATTCTAGCTACTCAGGAGGTTGAGACCTAATATTCACAGTTTGAAGCCAGTCCAGGCAGACAAGTCTATGAGATGCTTATCTCCAATTAACCAACAAAAAGCTGAAGTGGAGCTCTGGCATAAGTGGTAAAGCACAGCCTTAAGCAAAAAGCAATGGGACATTTCTGTGGCACTGAAGTCAAAGCCCAGAACACACACACACACACACACACACACACACACACACACACACACACACACACACACACACACACACAACACACACACACACACACACACACACACACACAGAGGCACACATACATCTAGTAGAAGGTAGAGTGCATTAATTAATCTTTCAGAAACTACACAAAATGCTTTCAATTCATATACCTAACAAATTTAATTGAATTTATATTTGTATTAAGTCAGCTAGATGACTGATGTTAGAATCAAGAAAAGCATATATCTGAAAAGATTTTAAGGTATCTTACTATGAAGATCCAGGAAATGTAGGTAAGTGGTTAAGATTAAGATTTCAATCTTCAGGCAAAAAAATAAGACTTTAAGCTAAGGATAGATGATAACAAGGAGATAGGGACCTGTTCAGTGGCTATTGTAATGGTCCAGCTGAAACAAGGAATTGAAGCAAAGAAAAAATGTGAGACGAATAAAGTGCCCAATCAAATTAGCCTAACCTATCCATTTGATAATGGATGTCATTCTGTCTGACAGGAAAGCTGTTTTGTAGAAAGTGTCCTGAAAACAAGCAGAGCCCTAAATGTCTCATCAGAGGAAATGTGCACACAGAGAAATACTGAAGCCCAGATGAAATGCAGTGATGATCAAGTGCATGAAATAGAACAGATAAAATGCAGATATAAGAATCCCCCTCTCAAGCTGTTCTCCATGTCCAAAATTTGAACCATGGTCCAAGAAAGAGCCAGCCAGTCAATAGGAATACAAATAAGGACCTAGCCATTCAAAGATAACCTAGCCAAAAATACAAACTTCACTTCCAAGATTTATAAAATTTGATTTCAAACTATTGTCTATGTTTAAGAGCTGAAGTTTATGTAAAATTTGTGAAGTTTAGAATCAGAAGCCAACAAGAGGCAATCATTTGCCTTTCAGAAGTTTGTAAGGACAAACCGTGGAAAATATATATACCCTCCTCCTCTACAACCCCAAACATTGCTCACTTTCCTATGAACAAACAAAAAGTATGATTTCAATTTTATATTTATTATAATCTCCAGCCAATTTATTTAATTCTTAACATATAATAGGGTTGCAATGTATATTTTATGTAAGTTATATAATTTTTTCTCACTATAGGCATTTTTATTTTCCAAATTTATTGACTTGCTAAAGTAAGAAAAGTTTGTTCATTAAAGGAATTTTTTATACATTTCTTCACCCAAAAAACGTAGAATATGAGCTGGGTGCAGGTAGCTCACACCTAGCTACTTAGGAGGCTGGGATCTGGTTCAAGGTCAACCCACGCAGGAACGTCCTTGAGACACTTATCTCTAATTAATCACCAAAAAGCAGAAGTGGAGCTTTGGCTCAAGTGATAGAGCACTATCCTTGAACAAAACAGCTCAGAGACAACTTCTAAGCCCTGAGTTCAAGCCCTGAGTCTGAACACAAAACCTGGTAAGATGGTAAGTGCCTTAGGTCAGGCCTAAGCAAAGTCAAAGACAATGGAAAGGGAAAAGGTGGTGTTGTGATTAACTTTTACGCAAACCTGTGAAGAAAATGTTTCTTCTTTACCAGAGAAGACAGGTGACCGACCTGATAAAACAGCTTGAGTACTTGAATTATTTTTGTAAAAGGCTGCACTCCAGCCAGGAACACATACAATGGATGAGTATATAATATTTCATAAACTACTAAGCTTTCAAATTTTGGAATTTATTTGTTAAAGTGCTAGAGTTACCTAACTAGGTATTCATTTGGAAAGAAAAATTAGGAAAAATAACCATGCAAACAACACCCAATGAATTTCTTAAATCTGTGAAAGTACATAAGAAAAATAATTTGATTCAAAACTTAGTGCCTTTTTGGTTTGATCTCAAGTTCTTAAGTTTGCTAAGACTAGCACTCTACCACTTGAGCAGCACCTTCAGTTCTCAAAGTTATGTGTATATTGATCAGTAAGAATGTTACCTCTGCACAGATCTGTACTGTTTGTGAAAGATAATGGTAGACAGGGCATGAATATGTTATTTATTTTTTTATTGTGAGAATACCGTACAGAGGAGCTACAATTTCATGGGCAAGATAACGAGTACATTTCTTATCAAGCATTGTTGTCTCCTCTGTTTCCCCTTCCCATCGCTTCCGCTTCCCATACTCCTCCCTCCCCCCACCCGATCCTCCCCTCCACCAAAGTTGTAAAGTTCATTTTTTGACATAACGACTTGTATATCTCATTGTTTCAATGGGTCCACCAGTAGTTTTTGTCAAAAAGTATTTGCTGTACATCTTTAGGGACATAGATTCTAATTTTAACTTTTAAAAGGCTTGTATTTTAGTATGATCTCAAGTATCAAGTGCAGATTATTTATTATTTTGATACATGCTAATTAACATACACTATTATGGTGTTGAAATAGTTTTAATTATTTATTTTCCCATCAAGAGTAATTCATTTTTATATTATTTTCTTGCTAGGAAAACTTCAGGACTCTATTGTGAAGCTATGATGTATTACAAAAATCTTCCATGGTGCTTCTTCAAAGACCCAATCACATCCACGTGACAGATGCACAGATACACAGAGACATGATAAATTATACAGGACTGTAGGCATTCACACAGACACCAAAGACAGAAATTCAAAGGCACAGTAGCTGTGTTGGGGTGTTTTTATACATTTCCATAGCTTGTGGCACTCCTCAGCAATTGTCTTTTCTTCTGTTTCTCATACACTCTTTGGTCTGTGAGGTAAGGGATCACATATTATTATTTATTGAGATTATTAATTATTAAGGGATCCCCTTCTACAGAAATATCAAATGCGTACTCTAAGCCATATTTTAAATATACAATACTCAAAATGTATTTATTGATTGACAAATGATAACATGAAAAGAATTCTGGAAAAACATTTTACAGGTATTTTTTTCTCCCTGAAGTTGTGGGGCTTGAACACAGGGCCTGGGTGCTGTCCCTGAGCATTTTTGCTCAAGGCTAGTGCTTTGAGTGCTTTGAGCCACAGCTCCATTTCTGTGTTGTTAAGTGGTTACTTAGAGATAAGAGATTCACTGGGACTTTCCTACCAGGGCTGGCTTTGAACCACAACCCTCAGATGTCAGCTTCCTGAGAAGCTAGGATTATAAGTGTGAGCCATGGACCATTCCTAGGTAAATGTGTGTGTGTGTGTGTGTGTGTGTGTGTGTGTGTGTGTGTGTGTGTGGACTTAGGGTTTGAACTCAGGGACTGGGCACTGTCCATGAGCATTTTTGCTCGGGAATAATTTTCTACCATTTTTGCCACAGCCCCAGTTCTGACATTTTTGGTAGTGAATTGTAGATACGTAAGTTTCGTAGGTCTGGGCTCTGATGGCTTAAACCTGTTATCCTAGCTATTCAAGAGGCTGAGATCTGAGAATTGTGATTCAAAGCCAGCGAGGTGAGGAAAGGCCATTAGACGTGTATCTCCATTTAACTACCTGAAAATGACAAATGGAACTATGTCTCAAAGTGGTAGAGCACTAGCCTTGTGCAAGAAAGCTCAGGGACAGCCCCCAGGTCCTGAATTCCAGACTTATAATCTACAAAAAATGTCTCATAGGCTTTCCTGTCTAGGCTGGCTTCAAATTGTGATCCTCAGATCTAAGACTCCTGAGTTGCTTGGATTACAGGTATAATCCAATAACACCTGGTAAATTTTAAATTCTTTGTAAAGGATAATTTTAATTTTAATGATTTAAAATATCCTCCTTAACATTCTACCCAAACTTCTCTGAAAACACCCTAATAGAAAAGTGACTGAGTTTTATTTTACCATTTTTAGTAGATGAAAGCACATTAAATTCTTTTCCACTAATTTCTAATTTTGTGAAAATTTAGACAAGGACTGAACTTGTTTGGCAAATATGTCTTCAAAATTCTTACAATTTAACTTTTAGATGAATAGGTTTAAATTTTCAGGGACTAATAATCTCAGTAAAATTATATAGTAATTATCATTCAACTTAATATATACATTAATTTATAAACATAAATAGATAGAATAAAGCCTTCTGTTAATACTTTTTTCAGTTCTTAAGTGGTATCTTTGGAAATAATAGGGCTATTTCAGAATGTTTTATAACATCTCAGACAAGATCACATAACATGGCAATGAATATAACACAAAGAAAGTTCTGCTACTACTTTGCTAAATGACTTAAAAAAAACTTACCCTCTAAGTCTCAATATATTCATTTGAAAATGTAATTGACCTGAAGACTTATTTTAAGAATGCAATTAATGTTATTCCTGGCCAATCATTCAGTGTTGACTAGATATTACTATTATTATTATAATCTGATCTAGAATCATGAGGGCCTTTTATATCTAGTAAGTATCCCTAGTAGTTCCTGATATGATTAAAATTATATTCTTTTTAAGGTAAAGAAATACAAATATAGTTTTCTATTTTTAAGTGTTGGATTCCATTAAGTACAAACTTGCCTTTTGAACAGATTTCTGTTTGTGTACTACTATGTTTTTATCAATAGGTAAGTGCCCTTTCCTTTGGGAAATTTCTCCCTTTCCTTTGGTTTATGTGGGCTCAACTATATTTTTATTCATTGGTTTAGGTGGGCTCAACTTTATTTTTATTCTTTGGCATCATGTCAAGATCCAAATTCACTCAAGAAGAATAAAATATTTCCATATTTATTGGTTTGGTGATTGATTCTGAGCTAATCCAGACAGATCCAATCAGATTCTTTCCTTTTATGTGCTACAGGGATATTAAGAATAGAAGTCTTTTCTTCTTGGGTCCAGATGTATGAGGATACCATGAATTAGAGCTGTTAATGGATGGAAAGATTTACCTGAAGAAGGATAAAATGAAGTCAAAACACATATAAGACAGAGATAAGAGACAGATGCATAGAGATAAACCCTGTTTCCATTTATGTGGGTAATATTTTTTAAATTTTTACTGTAAAATGATGTATAGAGGGTTTACAGTTACATGTCTGTCTCAACCACCTCGACCAGCAATGAAGACAGGACCCGGGATTCTTCTAAAAGCAGTTTATTCAGGAACCTCATCTGCAAGCTTCTCCCTTCCCCCCCCCCCCCCCGCACCCGTGCTCCGGTTATAAGCCTCCTGGATGGCCAATCCCGAAGTGCCATGTGGCATATACTAATAGGGTCGCAAACACGGAAGCAAGCCAGTAGCCAAGCCATAGCCATATAAGGAGTTGTTTTTCACAGAGAGCACTCGCCATCGGGAAGGCGGAAGGCGGAAGCCAGCACCATCTTTGGTCGCGGCCCCTGCAGCTCTCCATAGCTCCCCCTTTTTGTTTTATTAAGCAACAGGTAAGAGTAGAGGTTGGGCCTCTGTCTAAAACATTAATGAGAGGACCCTGCACTGGTCTTCACCTGAGGGGCGCTTTCCCCAGTGACGACCAGGCCCATCCGATGCCTTTTTTGCAGAGGTGGGATCTTGGGCATCAACCCACTTGCAACCCAACATGCTCTTCTTGGGCTCATGCCGGAAAGTGATTCCCAAGTGCAGTGCATTTGCCTTACACCCTGTGCTATTCCTTTAACGTGGCAAGCCACGTGTAGGGGGACTGTCCGGCCTCAATGGCCGTGAAGGCCTGGACCACCATAGCCATACTCCTGCGCTGGGAGCTCCTAATCCGGCATATGCACCACAGGCACAGCAAGATCACCAATGCCAGGATACCGATAAGGGAGCCCATTCCCGCCCCCTCCTTCAAATGATCCACAGCTGTCAAAATCCAGGAGGAAACATCTTGTAACAGGGCATCATCCATCCGGCTGGAGTTTACCGCGACAATGGCCGATCGTAGCTGTAACATCAATTGGTCGAATTCCCCTGTCCAGTTGCCTAAAAGATAACTTGACAGTTGTTTAGACAAATTTGCTGCCTGGGTATAGTTATAATACTGAACAGTGGTAATACAAAGCCCTTCATATTTTTGAACACATCCCAGCTGAGCCAACTGCCACAGGATATCAACCTGCTCCTGCACAAGGTCAACCCTTTGATTTAACAGCATCAGTCCTCCTTTTAATTGTGCATTGGCCACTTGTTGTAAATCCAGAGCTCTGGCTGTAGTAGCCGACAAGTTATTTAAAGTCTGAGCCGTCTGCACAGTATGTGACATGGAGACAGCGGCAGCCGTCGCACTCGCAGCAGCCACAGCTATAGCAGTTACAATGGCCGCAGTGATGCCAAAATCTCTCTTATGCCTAAACAAGGTTACAGCTTGAGAAGCATCTACTGGCAAAGGCACCCAATGCAGAATGCGTGCAACTATAGCTAACGGATACTGAGAACTCCAGCAGGTAGCAAAATAGCAGGTTTCATTAGTACAAGCACACACATCATCTGAGCATACAGATGTGTTGTTAATTACCAAAAACACAAAAGGGGAAACCACACACACGGGGGTAGGCTGATAACTAAATACCGTATAATTCTTACTAAAATGACAATTGGCACCCACAGTATGGGCAGTACTAGTCAAATTGCAAGTCATGTTTGCTATGAAAAAGTGACCCCCTTTTTTATACGGCTCCTTTTCATCTGTTGAATAAGTGCTCTCACTTCTTCCTCCTCTAACTCGCTGAAACTTCCTCTTTCCGATTTTAGCTCAGACAGATCTGGGTAAAGTCGCCCCCTTTTGCCCTGTTCATTGTCTCTCTTTTCACTGATCGCCTTCTCTGACCTCTCCTCCTGTAATTGTTCCAGTGCTGACTGTCCATTTTCTATAACCTCACAGCAGCGCTGGTCCTCCAGGCAGCCCCTAATCAATTTCCAAATGGGGAGGACTCCTGCCTTTAATGTGCCCTGTTCATAGGCAAAGTCCAAATCCTTCCCTAATTTGTCCCATGAGGCTACTGTAAGGCTCCCGGACACTATAAACCAAGGAGCCACAATGTTGCATTCATCAAGGAACCTCTGTAAGGTACCCTTCTTTAACTTTAGTCCTTTTGAGCGTAGTAGCTCTTCCAGGGCCAGAAAAATTGGATGTGACGTCGCGGCACCCATCTCAGTTATTAAAAATTTTATTTTCTTTTACTTTCACTTTAGGCCTGTATTTTATTTCTTCCCGGGTTACCGCTCTCTCTTTATCTACAGAGAAGAGCCCCGTATTATGCCCGCTTTAATCTCGGATTCCCACTTACCTGGGAACTTACCGGTGCACCACCCTGACTGCCAGGAGTTCTGAATCCCTTGTGGAGTTAGATCCCTGTACGGGCCACCATTTGTCGCGACCGCCTCGACCAGCAAGGATTCTCAAAGCAGTTTATCCAGGAACCTCATCTGCAAGCTTCTCCCTCCCCCCGCACCCGCGCTCCGGTTATAAGCCTCCTGGATGGCCAATCCCGAGATGCCACACAGCATATACTAATAGGGTCGCAAACACGGAAGCAAGCCAGTAGCCAAGCCATAGCCATATAAGGAGTTGTTTTTCACAGAGAGCACTCGCCATCGGCAAGGTGGAAGGCGGAGGCCAGTGCCATCTTTGGTCGTGGCCCCTGCAGCTCTCCACACATGTCAGGTAACAAGTACATTTCCTTTTCAACAATATTACCCCTTCTCTCCCTCTCTTCCAGTTTTTCCCTCCTGTCCCCACTTGCAAGTTATATACTTCATTTTCTAAATAATCTCTAGTGTGAAGAGATGACATTGATCATGATTCATCGTACTCATAGTCTGACTTTTGTACTGAAATCCCTTTGTACAACTACTTAAAAATAAAGGAATGACCAGGTAAGTTTTGATGAATGAAACCAGGAAGGATAAATATAACCAGAAGTTGATCATGTTATCAGAAATTTAGGGTAGCTAAATTGACCTTGGGTCTTTGTATCTGGCAAGAAAAGAGGTCAGGCAAAAGTTGAACTTAAGCAAAATTGAGAACATATACAATAGCTATGCTAGGAGAAGACAGTACTTCAGCTCATCTTCACCCATCTTCAGGGATAGAGATATTAGCATCAGGGAGAATAGGGAGAACTACAGACCTCAATATTAGTGAGGTTCCTTCTTTTCTCTGTAAAGTTATGGCACCAATGATTTAATATCCTAGCTTTAGTTTTTCATTCTTTTTTTTTCTTACTTAACAAACGTCTTCCTTCCTTATTCTTCTGTAACCCTTGTCCTCAGGCAAGTTATCATTAGGCAAGTTTTGGTTTATCAGCTTATTCTGTCATCTGCAAGTTGTATCAGCTTCAATTTCCTGACCAGTTTTCTACTAACTCCTGTCAATAGATGGAATGGAGTTATAATGTTTCTAAGCACAAGTGGAAGCAGCAACTTCAGTCAACACATTGAGACTAGAAAAGCACATCAAGAAGGAGTGGAGGGGCAAGAGGTACTAGATGTTTAGAAAGAGTTCGGTATAATTAAGGATGGAATGTATTGGAGAGATAAATGGTATTTATGAAAGAGAAGCATTTGTGTTCTATTTTGCCACTTGCCAATAGAAGATTTTGTTGTCCAAAAATGTAGTTAACAGCATGACACTTGGATCAAGAGTCAGAATTCCAAGAACAATTAAAGTCCATAGAAAGAGGGAGACTAGTTATGTGAGAAGGTGGCAAAAGGTTGTACTTGAAGACAGGAAATGACTGAAAAGTAAGTGAAGAATGCTATATTAATGTAATAGTTAAGTATTCTGGCCAATAATTCTAAATAGTTCTTTAAAATATATCAGGCTCATATAGCCTCTTTTAATTGGTAAAAGGCATGCAGGATGTACATACTTGATCACCAATATGAAGAATGACTCCCAAAGACAATCAGATTGGCTTATAGCATCACATTTCCATCAGAGGAATTCTGTAGAAATGCAGAATTATGTTAAACTCTGGCCTATTGTTCCAATACCCTTAAAATGCCATTAATAACAATCTCCAGAGAAGAAAGGAAGAATTTTATGTTTCTTCACTATATTTAGGGGAACACAGCAGGAATGCTCTCTTAATATAAATACAACTTTCAAAAATAATCTTTATTGCTTATGGGAGATTTTCAGAGAGCTGTAATTCTTTAAAATTATGGTCATACTTCATAATGAGCAGATTTGATCTTATGAGAATTAGATTGATATAGGAGTGTCTAACATTAAAAAAAGGAAGAAAATACATGGAAAGGGTCTGAAATGCAAGCATTGCTAGATATGTTTCAATTCCATTCAGGTGACTTTCTCTGAAACATTGAAGCCCAACCATGGGTCATCAATACCACCTGTTTCTGGGATTGGCCAAGATTATCTTGTAGTTCTTCACCAAATTTCCTAATTTTTCAACTCAAAGCTGTCTTTCTCTGTGACACAAGTAGATGTGCACTCCTCCCTGGAAGTACTTGTCTTTTGGGGGTGAGATTTTGGCAAATATCTGACCTTTACCAATGCTGGCAAAAGGGTAAAAGGTAAATGAATTATTTATCATCCCTCCTCCTCCTCCTCTTCCTCCTTTTCCTCCTCATCCACCTCTCCCTCCTCCCCTTCTCCCTCCTCCACCTTCTTCTTCTTTCTTCTCCTCCTTCTTGCCTTCTCCTTTCCTTATTGTTGTTGTTGTTCTTCTTTTTCTCCTCCGTCTCCTCCAGCCCCTCCTCCTCCAGCCCATTCTCCTCCTCCTCCTCCTCCTCCTCCTCCTCCTCCTCCTCCTCCTCCTCCTCCTCCTCCTCTCTCCTCCTCCTCCTCCTCCTCCTCCTCCTCCTCTCTTCTTCTTCTTCTTCTTCTTCTTCTTCTTCTTCTTCTTCTTCTTCTTCTTCTTCTTCTTCTTCTTCTTCTTCTTCTTCTTCTTCTACTGTGTGTGTGCATGTGTATATGCGCATGCACATGCATGTGCTGGAACTGGAGCTTGAACTCTTGCTTAGTGTTTTCACTCAAAGCTGCATGCTGGAATTGGTGCTTTTACTCTTGCTTAGTGTTTTCACTCAAACTGATGATCTACCATTTGAGCCACACCTCTATTTCTTGCTTTTTATTAGTTAACTGGAGATAAGAATCTCTCCAATTTTTCTATCCTAGGCTGGCTTCAAACCTCAAACCTCAGATCTGTGCCTCCTGAGAGCTAGAATTACAGGTATAAGCCACAAGGGCCTGGTGAATGATACTTTCTTAATAAGCCACCCTCCTTTTCTGTACCGTTCTTCCTCAAGAGAAAGATTATACAATCTATATGGACCAAAAGTCCTGACTTTCCCATAATACAGATTGAGAATAAGCCTCATCAGGCAAATGACAGCATAGAATCCCTAGCTCTGAAAAAGATCCAACTCAGAAAAGTTATACCTTAATCCATCTGAGCATGTGCAGTCCCGAGTGTCTCAGTACCCTCAAAGTGCTTTCTCCATGTTAATTTTCCTATTGGATGCAAAGAAATTAAGTAAACTTTCTGAATAAAAGCAATTTTGTTCAGCATTGCCTTTCCATGGCTAGAAGGAGAAAATAGGTCTAGCCAAGGACAATAAAGGGGAGGATTAACACAAATAGAGATTAAGCAGGTGACATTAATATTAAGTGGCTGTTAATCAAATGAAGTAAGTAAAAAAGACAAACACAGCTAGGGATATAGTTTAATGGCAGAACACTTTTCTCACATACATGATACTTTGAAGAGACAAAATCATGTTGAAAAAATATAAACATTTTATTAGGAATGTAATAGTACCCAAAATATAGGAAATACTTTCAAAAATTAAATAAGTAAAGAATGAGTAAATAAAAACTTGGCTTAGCTGGGTGCCCATGGTTCACACCGGTAATCCTAACTACTCAAGAGGCTGAGATCTGGGGGTTGCAGTTCAAAGCCAGCCCAGGAAGGAAAGTCTATGAGACTCTTATCTGCAATAAACCACCAGAAAACTGGAAGTGGCACTGTGGCTCAATTGGTAGAGTGCTTGCCTTGAGCTGAATAGTTGAGAGCCAGCACCCAGGCCCAGAGATCAAGGCCCATGACCTACAACAACAAAAACAAAAACAACCTCGGTTAGAGACTAGTGTCTATCAGAATAGACACTTTACTAAAAATGTGCATAGAGTCAATAAAGTATGAAATGATTCTTCACTTAATTAGGATCAGAAAACTGTAAGTTAAAACCAAGTGCTGACCTGAGGAATAATGGAATAGAATTCAAACCCAGAAATGATCCCACAGATCTCTCCTTGATAAGGGAGTCAAAATTCTAAGATGGAAGAAAGACAGCCTCTTTAACAAATGGTGCTGGCAGAATTCGCTACATGTGCAGAAAACTGAAGTTAGATCCTTATGTATCACTCTGTACCAGAATCAACTCCAAATAGATCAAAGACCTCAATGAAAGACCAAATACCCTGAAAATATTGCAGGATGGGATAGGGGATATTCCAGGGATCATTGGCACAGGTAGAAACTTCATAAAGATCCAGAAACACAACAAATCAGAAAAAGACTGGATTGATGGGACTACATTTAACTGTAAAGCTTCTGCATGGCAAAGGACATATCTAGGAAGATACATAAAAAGCCCATAGATTGGGAGATCTTCACTAGCTATACAACAGACAAGGGCCTCGTATCAAAAATATACCTAAAGCTCAGGGGCTGGGAATTTTGGCCTAGTGGTAGAGTGCTTGCCTAGCATATGTGAAGCCTTGACTTCAATTCCTCAGTACCACATACACAGAAAAAGCCTGAAGCAGTGATGTGGCTCAAGTAGTAGAGTTCTAACCTTGAGCAAATGAATCTCAGGGACAGTGTCAAGGCCTAAAGTTCCAGCCATAGGGTTGGCAAAAAATACTTCAAATTAAAAATTTAGCCCTCCCCCAAACAAATCCTCAAAAGAACTCCATCTCACAGCCAAAGATGAAAATAAACTCCAAGTGAAGGGATAGAGGAAGATCCACCATGCAAATGCTCCCTGCAAGAAGGTAGGAGTTGCCATCCTGATATCTGACAAAATAAACTTTTCATTAAAATCAACACAAAAAGACAAAGAAGTACACTTTATATTAATACAGAGAACAATCCAAGAAGAGGATATCACCATTATCAGTTTAAACTCTCCAAACGTGGATGCATCCATATGTTAAGTAAATATTCTCAAAATAGATACTAATACTCCGCTCTTACCAAAGGACAGGTCTACCAACCAGAGGATTAGTAAAGAAGCCTCTGAATTCAATGATACAATATCTCAGTTTTCAACCCAACAACAACCCAGTACACATTCTTTTCAGTAGCCCATGGAACTTTCTCCAAAGTAGCATCATAGTTTGTACAAAGAATTTAAGCAAATACAAGAAGATCGACTAATTCCTTGTATTCTATTCGACCACAGTGAAATCAAGCTAGTTCTCAGTAACAAGGCATACCATAGAAATTACTAAATACATGGAAATTGGACAACACACTTCTGAGAAACACCTGGGTCACAGAAGAAATTAAATAAGAAATTTTAAAGTTCCTACAATTTAATGAATTTAAAGAAATATATGGGTCACTACAAAAGCAGTCCTTAGGGGCAATTTTATCACTGTCAGTGCACACATCAAGAAAATAGAGACAGGGGTTGGGAAGGTGGCTCAGTGGTAAAGCTCTTGCCTTGCATGAGGCCCTGGGTTTGATTCCTCAGCACCACATAAGCAAAAGGGAAAAAGCCAGAAATGGCGCTGTGGCTCAAGTGATAGAGTGCTAGCCTTGATCTGAAGGGCTGAGGGACAGCGCCCAAGCCCAGAGTTCAGGCACCACGATCGGACCCCCCCACCCCCCCAAAAAAAGAAAGAAAGACAATAGAGAAAGACCAAGTAAGTAATCTCATGATGCAAGTAAAACTGCTAGAAAAGCAAGAAAAAATTCAACCTAAAAATAATACATGGAGCAAGTTAACCAAAATAAGAGCTGATACCAATGAGGTAGAGATTAAGAAAACTATAAATAAAATTAACAAGAAACTTTTTTTCAATACATTAATAAAATTGCTGGACCTCTGTCCAGCTTAAGGAAAAAGAGAGGAGACCCAAATCAGTAAGATCAGGGATGTCACAGGAAAAATTACAACAAACATCCAAGACATCCAAACACTCAGAAAGAACTATTTCCAGAATCTATACTCTCTAAGGTAGGGAAACCTAGCAGAAATGGATGAAGTTTTAGAGTAATACAAGTTGCCCAAACTGAACCAAGAAGAAATCAATCAAATAAGCCAAGATCTTACAATGAGAAAGAGGAAGCAATCTGAAGTCTTCAAATAAGGAAAAGCCCAGGTATAGTTTGATTCACTATGGAATTCTATAAGACCTTCAGAAAGGAACTAATACCCATACTCCTCAAGCTCTTCCATGAAATAGAAGCAGAGGGAGAGAACCAAAACTCATTCTAGGAAGCCAATATCACAATTAACCCCAAACCAGGCAAAGATACAGCAAAAAAATAGAACTACAGACCAATTTGTTTGATGAACACAGATGCATAGGTCCTCAATAAAATATTAGCAAACAGAATCCATCAACATATCAAAAAATGAAACACTATGATCAAGTAGGCTTCATCCTAGAGATGCAGGGATAGATTAACATATATAAACAATAAATACAATCCATTACATCAACAGATACAAAGTAAGAACTACATGATTATCTCCATTGATGTAGAAAAGGCCTTGGATAAGATACAACATTCATTCATGCTAACAGCTATGGAGAAAATAGGAACAGAAGGAACATTCCTTAAAACAATAAAAGCCATATACAACAGAACAATGGCCAATATTATACTCAATGGAGAAAACCTACAACCAATTCTCCAAAAATCAGGAACAAGGCAAGGATGCCCACTCTCACCACTCCTCTTCAATATAGTTCTGAAATCCTTAGCCAGAGCAATAAGGCAAGAAAAGAACATTAAAGGGTTCTCCATAGGGATGGAAAAAGTTAAATTATCCCTTTCTGCAGATGATATGATATTATACCGTAGCAACACCAAAAATTCCACTCCCAAACTCCTAGAACTTATGAATCATTTCAGCAAAGTAGCAGGATACAAAATTAACCCCCAAAATCAGTTACCTTTCTGTACACCAACAATGTACTAGCAGAAAGGGAAATCAGGGAAACAACTCCATTCACAATAATCACATAAAATAAAATATTTAGGAATTAATCTAACCAAAGATGTAAAGTACCTATTTAGTGAAAAGTATAAAAGCCTAAAGAAAGAAATCAAAGAGAGCACCAAGAAATGGAAAAACCTTCCGTGTTCTTGGATAGGCAGAATCAATATTGTGAAAATGACCATACTGCCAAAGTTGATATACAAATTCAATGCAGTTACCATCAAAATCCCAATGATGTTCTTTACTGAAAATAGAAAAAAAATCCAAAACTTCATATGAAACAACAAACGACCTAGAATAACCAAAACAATTCTAGGCAAAAGAGACAACACGGGAGGGACCTCGATGCCAGACTTCAAACTGTACTATAAAGCCGTAATAACAAAAGTAGCTTGCTCTTGGCACAAAACGGACCTGAAGACCAATGAAATAGATTAGAAGATCCCGAAATAAAATCACATACCTATAGTCAGCTGATGATTGAAAAAGGACCCAAAGACACACAGTGATAGGAACATAGCCTCTTCAACTATTGGTGCTGGGAAAACTGGGTGATCACATGCAGAAAACTGAAAATGGATCCCTGCCTGTCACTGTGCACTAACACCAACTCAAAATGGATTAAAGACCTAAACATCAAATCTGAGAATAGAGTCGCATGAACTTATAGGCACAGGCAGGAACTTCCTGAACAAAGTCCCAGTGGCACAATAAAATGGAGAAAGACTCAACAAATTGGAATCCCTTAAAATAAAAAGTTTCTGCACAGCTAAAGACATAGCTACCAAACTAGAAAGACAGCCAACCAATTGGGAAAAGATATTTATTAGCACTATATCAGACAAAGACCTAATATCCAAAATAAAAAAAGTAATTCAATAAACAAATCCATCTCAAATCCAACAAACCAATCATTAAATGGGCAAGAGAACTAAAGAGACACTTCTCAGGAGAGATAAAAATGTCAAAGAAGGGCTGGGAAGTAGCTCAGTGGTAGAGTGCTTGCCTTGGATGCATGAGCTCCTGGATTTGATTCCTCAGAACCACATAAGCAGAAAAACCTGGAAGTGGAGTTGTGGCTAAAGTGGTAGAGTGCTAGACTTGAGCTGCAGAGCTGAGGGACAGTGCCCAGGCCTAGAGTTCAGGCCCCACAACTGACAAATAAGAAAAAAGTGGCAAAGAAACACATGAGGAAATGTTCACCATCCCTGTCCATAAAGGAGATGTAAATAGAAACAATCATGAGATACCACCTTACCTCTGTCAGAATGGCCTATATCCTAAATTCAGCCAACAACAAATGCTGGTGGGGATGCAGAGGAAGAGAAACCCTACTTCATTGCTGATGGGAATGTATACTAATACAAGCATTCTGCAAAGCAGTCTGGAGGCACCTCAGAAAGCTAAATATACACCTCCCCTATGACCCAGCCATACCACTCCCAACGCATCTACCCTGAGCAACAGGAACTAGGATACAAGGACACATGCACCTCCATGTTCATTGCTGCGCTATTCACAATAGCCAAGATATGAAAACAACCAAGATGCTCCACTACAAATGAATGGATCCAGAAATTGTGGTATTTGTATACAATGGAATATTATGCAGCCATTAGAAAGGACAAAATAATGACATTCACAGGGAAATGGATGGAACTAGAACAAATCATGTTAAGCGAGGTAAACCAAGATCAGAGAGACAAATGACACATGATCTCCCTGATATGTGTTTGTTAATCCAAAATGAAAGGAGATATGACAATGTAAACACGACACAAGAATCAAAGGACCACTACTGCATTTGTCATATCATTTCTAAATGACTTCATGTTCTTGACCTCATATATGGTATATACATGTGCACATCTGAGGGAAGCTAGGAGGAGGACATAGAATTAATGGAAAATATACAACAGAGGGGCCCACCAGCTGCACTGGACATTGATGAAAATGAGCTAAGCAACTAAAGGGCAGTGATGGGAAGGAGGGAATGAGAGGGAAAGAGGGAACAACTGACACTAAGAAAAAGTAAAGAAATGTACATATCACCCGATTTGGAAGACATAGTTGTATTGCCAAAGCTTATAAAATTCACAAACTTTATAGACCATGATAAAGGCAAGTTGCCTTGTGAAGGTTAAAATGTGTTTGTGATTATAACTATGTATCACAATTCCACAATACTGTGAAATTTTTGTAATCACAACTTCAATAAAAATTATTTTTTAAAAAAGAAACAACCACCCCATTAAAAATGGGCTAAGGAATAAAAAGGAGATTTCTCTGGAGAGGAAATAAGAATGGCCAATAGACACATGAAGAAATTTTCAACATCTCTGGCCATAAAAGAAATGCAAATCAAAACAACATTGAGATTACACCTCACCCAGTGAGAATGGCTATAATCAAGTAGTCTAATAACAACAGATGCTGGAGTGGATGTGGCCAAAGGGAACCCTACTGCACTGTTGGTGGAAATGTAAACTTGTTCACCACTTTGGAAAGCATTATGGAGGTTTCTCAAAAGAAACCACATAGATCCCCTAAGGATCCAGGGCATTTACCCAAACAATTGCAAACAAAGCCACATTAAAGCTACCAGCACAACTATGTTCTTTGTAGCAACCAAACCAGATGCCCTTCAGTAGATGAATGGATGAAGAAAATGTGGCATATATACACAATAGAATTCTATGCTTCCATCAGGAAGAATGCCATCACCTCATTCATAAGGAAATAGAAAGATTGGGAAAAATCATATCAAATGAAGTAAGCCAGGATTAAAGAAATATAGGCTCCATGGTTTCCCTTATTTGTAATAATTAGAATGTGTCTATGATAGTCCTAGCAGAGGATCGCAGTAGCTCAATGTACATATGACCAAACATACATATGACCATATAAGATGATGCTAATTGAAATGAACTCCATGGAAATGAGGGGTTTTGTTTGTTTTCAATTTTTATGTTCTGTGTGAAATTCTTTTTTCTTTCATTTTCCCTCTTGTAGTTTATCCCCTATTGTCACTGTTCTTCATTTTGGTACCCCATGTCTTGTGTATGTATTTATGTGATTTGGGGAATGGAAAGGGGCTAACAAAATGGTGAGACAAAGGACAAAGGACCAATGCAACAGCAATAGTCACAAGACACAATGGTGGAAATGAACTTTACAACTTGGTCGGGGAGGGAAAGTGAGAGAGGAGGTAACAATGTTCGACAAGCAATGTTCTCATAGCCTTACTTGTGTAATTGTAACCCCTCTGTACATCACTCTTACAATTAAATTAAATTTTAAAAAAAACAACCAAGTGCTGTACCAGTGTACTTTGAAGAAGGCCAAGAATGGAAAGAAATGTGAATGTGAGCAGAATGCACTGCAGCTGCAGACACTGAAGGTTAAATCCAATTGTGGAACACTACCTTGTAACATTGATGCTTAAGGGTAACTATTAATTCATTATAGGGTCTGGTATCTCACTCGTACAAATGCTTGTGTGTGTGTGCATGTATGTGTATGTGTCCAACTGAAATACATATGTATACATAAAAAGAAACCATGAAGAAAATAAGTAGCATCATTATTATATAATAGACTAAATCTGAAAACACTGTGGTATGTTGGGTTAGTATGTTGGACTAATTCTACATTGTGGTACATTTACAAAACATCTACATTGTGATGTATTTGCATTACAAAAGAAATAAATTAAACTTGTGTTGTCTGGTATTTTTGAAGATTGGCATTCCATATGATATTTTAGAATGTAGAGAATATTTTTAAACAATCAATGATTATTACTAAGAGACACCAAAGAAACATCCAGACTCCCTTTCCCAGACAACATATACACCAGAGGGGTGCTTAGCTTGAGATTTTGGGGGACAAAAGAAAATATATGTCTTATTCTCAGACAAACCTGCCTCTGGGGACTTGAAGGCTAAATTGTTTGGATGACAATTCCAAGAATATATGAGGTGTTGAAGAAGGAATATTCGTTGTTGTCATTCAATATATTGATAGGGTTTTTTCTTTGACCTTCAAGTTGTAAGTAAAGACCGAAGATTTCCACAGAGTGCAAGTTAATGGTGGGGGGTGGGGCTTGTCATCAGTAGTGTTTACAAGCATTTTCAATTTTCCCTCACTCTGGATACATGGAGTAAGTGGGCTTCTTATGACCCAAAAACTATTAAGTAGTTCAGGCCAGTGAACTTAGAGTGGAAATAGTATGTTACTACTGGAAGGTACCTAATGGCCGGTGGGGGGAAAAATAGACAAATCGGTTGAGAAGCACCAGACATCAAACAATATTATAATTATCCAGAATGAATACAAAGAAGGTAATCTATGGTGATAAAAGTTAGGATAGGGCTGGGAAGATGGCTCAGTGGTAGAGCGCTTGCCTTGCATGCATGAGGCCCTGGGTTCGATTCCTCAGCACCACATAAGCAAAAAAAGAAAAAAGCTGGAAGTTGCGCTGTGGCTCAAATAGTAGAGCACTAGCCTTGAGCTGAAGAGCTGAGGGACAGTGCCCAGTCCCAGAGTTCAGGCCCCATGACCGGACACCCTCCAAAAAAAAGTTAGGATAGAAATTGGGGTGAAGGGGCAGATATAAGCGGGTAACTTTTATTTCCAATTTAATTTTGTGACCTGAAAGTTGGGTATAAGGGAAGCTTCATTTGTGATAATTCTTCTAGCTATTTAGTTATTTATATGCTACGTATCATATAAAGGTTTATTTTTTTAAAAAAATCATAGAAATAACTAGATGTCAGTTGTTATTTAAATTAGTCTATGCCATCCAAATCTCCTATACCAAATATAGCTCCAGTTTTTACTGGGACAGAACCAATACAAGAGAGGTATATTTATATAGTTTAGCCTGAGGCTCTTTGGGACTCCTTGACCTCCAAGGGACAAGGTGATGAAATGAGTATCTATAATGGAAATATGGTTTAATTCCATCCCAAATCTAATGATATGCAATGGCTGGATAAAGACATGGATGTTGTATCTATGTAGGATGAAAACTGCTTCACTGATTTGACTGGGACATAAAACAATATCACTGTGTTCCAGAACTAAGTAGATAAATGATGTGTGTGATGCTGGGGAAATAAAATTGGGTCCTACTGGGATTAAGTTATGGATAAGGCAATTATTCTTCTTCCTAAAATAATGCCCGTGTCTCCAAGATAACTAGCACATAATCAGTATTGAGTTTCTTTGAGAATGCCAAATTATTAAATGCCAATTATTAAACAGAGGTTTCTGGCCTACAGATGAGACATTCAAAAAACTCAAATTGCCATCTACTTATTTAGCTATGTGGTCATAAATTAGACTTCAGGGGCTACGTATCTCCTTCAGGATCAAGTCAGTGAAGTGTACTACGTCCATCACCATTCAGTCCATTTAAGTTCCATTTTTCCACCTTCATGTCTTCTAATTCCATCTCCTCTTAACCTATTTTATAGTGCAGCAGTTGCTAGCTTTTGTAAATTTCTGTATATTTGTTCTTCCAGGCTTCCAGCCTTTGCTCATATATAGTATTCACTTTCTGCTCTGAAAAACTTCTGTTGATTATCTCCCTGGAAAATTCCTACTCATTCTTCAAAAGATTGTCACTCTCAAAGATGAATAACTTTTCTTCAGCCTACCTAGAAGCCATTCCAGGTTCCCATTGCTGATCCTGTGACACTGTACTCTTCTCTTTATATTTAGAGCTACTTGAATACAGAATTCATATTTTATGCATCTCTACATATCAAACTTCTTTTCCAATGAATACATCATAAATTATGTTCAAGAAATATTTTCAGGTACTCAGGAGGCAGGAGGATCATGAGTTGAAAGCCAGCTTGGACAAAGATGGAAGTGGGACCCTGTTTCAAAAACAACAGAACTTGAGGAAAGAAAAAGAAAAAAAAACAGGACTAAAGGCATATGTAGACTCCAGTAGTAAAATATGCTGGGCTAGTATAGCAACTCTAGGTTCAATCCCAGAAAATAAAAGAAAGATTCTTTTCTCCTTCACAAATAGTTTGTCAAAGAAGAAACTCATATTCAAATGGCTACCAAGCCTATTTTTAAAACTCCTTAATCTCACAACACTATGATATTGACTATTCAGGAGGCTGAGACCAGCAGGATTGCAGCTTTAAACCAGTCAGGTAGAAAAATCAATATGAATCCATTAATATAACTAGCAAATTATGTGTTGGTGGCATGACCCAAGTGGTAGAACACCAGCCAAGAAAGCTGAGTACGGTCAACTGCCTTGAGTTCAAATTCCAATACCAGCAAAAACAAAACAAAACAAAACAAAAAACCTTCAACACTGGTAAAAATAAATAAAAGCTGATATAATACACATTATTTTATTGATTAGAGATAAATATTTTTAAAGGCTTATATTTTATGCATTTAATTTTGATGCTTAGTGTATAAGGAAACAACCAAGCTGTATAAGCAAATATGAATACACCAAGATAGCTATATTGTTATTTATTGTAAAACGAATGCTATTTTTATCAAAGGGCCCAACAGTGAAGCAATATTTCTATAATTAAGAAATATTATAACATTATGAGCATTGCACCTCTGCATGTTTACTGACATAAGAAAATCCTTAAAATACAAAATTAACCAAAAGGCATGATAGTAATATGCATAGTAAACATAGTACAAATTTAATCTTTATAAATAGCCCATTAACTGTCTAAAGGAAGCCAGATATTGGTGGTCCATGCTTTTAATCCTCACAACTTGGGAGGCTGAGATTTTTGGGATCGTGGCTCAAGGCCAGCCCAGATAGAAAGAAATTAATGAAACCTCTTTTTAATGGAGCCCTGGATGTCGTGACATAGATAAGCTACACTCACTACCAGCAAGCCTCATGTAAGTGGGTCATGCCCAGGGATGAACACAGGCAGAAAGTGAGAGCCTAACTCAAAAGTAATGATCAAACATAAAGACTCAATGCACAGCTCCACAGTTAAAGAGGGTCTACTCAGCCTCCAGCACAACCTTTATTTCCCGAAAGGGAAAAAATAAGCACAGAAAAAATATGCCAATAATGTTGCAGTGGTACTATTCAGGAATGAAGCTAAGAAAAATAATTTCTGCTTCCTTACAATATTCTCATAATAATCTGGTCATCAGGAGAAAACAATCTCATTCCATCCGCCGCCCCACACCTCATTGTGATTTTGGAGATAAATATAAGAAACACAAGAAAAATTCCTTTCTAATTCAAGTAAACTCACAACAGGTAACAGAGCATAGTTTGTTAAACATAATTTTGTAGGGCTGAGGGCATAGATCAAGTAGCAGTCTACTTGTCTAGTAAGCACAGGTCCTGAGTTCAAACCCCAATATTGAAAAAAAGTACTGTCATCAAAAAAATTTTTTATTGTGAAAATATTGTACAGAGGGGTTACAATTACCTGGGCAAAATAATGAGTACATTTCTTTTCAAGCATTGTAGCCTCCTCTTTTGTTTCCCCTTCCCATCCCCTCTGCTCCCCACTCCCTCAGCCAACCCTCCTCCCCACCCCCCCACCAAAGTTGTAAAGTTTGTTTTCGACATAACGATTTGTACGTCTCATTGTTGCAATGGATCCACCTGTATTCCTATTTAAACGATTTGTTCTTTTCCCTTCCCCTCCACAAATTATAACAACAACAAATAGAGTGAAAGCAGGGGTTATACCGTGGAGGAGGGACATACAAAACAACAAAGAAATAATCTTATAAATGTGTTAGAAACAATCGCATGAAAGAAAAAAAAAAACATTTGAATACATGTCTTAGGGTTCATTTCGCTAACATCAACTTATCTGTCCTTTTCTGCTTGACTCAGACATATATTAGTTATTGCAAATAAAGGAAACCATGGTACGTAAGTTTCTTTGGGCCTGGCTTACTTCACTGATTATAATTTTTTCCAAGTCTTTCCATTTCCTAACAAATGGAGCAATGTCATTCTTTCTGATGGAGGCATAGAATTTCATTGTGTGTATATACCACATTTTCTTGATCCATTTATCTACTGAGGGGCATCTGGGTTGGTTCCATATGTTAGCTTTGGTAAATAATGCTGCAATAAACATAGTTGTGCTGGTAGCTTTAGTGTGCCAAAAATTCATATGGAACAATAAAAGACCCCGAATAGCAAAAACGATCCTCAACAGAAAGAACAGTGCTGGAGGAATATCAATACCAATTTTCAAACTCTATTATAAAGCCATAGTAATCAAAAGAGCTTGGTACTGGCACAAGAACCGACCTCAGGACAAATGGAATAGAATTGAAAATCCAGAAATGAACCCACAGACCTATAACCATCTAATATTTGATAAGGGAGCTAAAAAATAGAATGGAAGAAAGACAGCCTCTTCAATAAATGGTGCTGGCAAAATTGGTTAACTACTTATAGATAACGAACCTAGTTCTTTATATATCACCCTATGCCAGAATCAATTCCAAGTGGAAAAAAGACCTCGGAGTCAAATCAGACACTCTGAAAACATTACAGGATGGAATAGAAGAAACCCTAGGCCTCCTTGGTGCAGGCCGAAATTTTCTTAATAGAGACCCGGAAACACAACAAATCAAAGAAAAGTTGGACAAATGGGATTGCATGAAGTTGCAGAGCTTTTGCATGACAAAGGACATAGCTAATTAGATCAATAGAAAGCCTACGGATTGGGATAAGATCTTCACTAGCCACACAACAGACAAGGGTCTCATATCTAAAATATACTTGGAACTCAAAAAATTAAATCCCCCTAAAACAAATCCTCAAAGAAACAACTGCCCAATAAACAAGTGGGCTAAAGACTTAATGAGAACCTTCTCTGAAGAGGAAAGAAGGATGGCCAATAGATACATGAAGAAATGTTCAACCTCTCTAGCCATAAAAGAAATGCAAATCAAAACAACATTGAGATACCACGTCACCCCAGTTAGAATAGCTATAATCTAGAACTCTAATAACAACAGCTGCAGGAGAGGATGTGGACAGAAGGGAACCTTATTGCATTGTAGGTTGGAGTGTAAACTTGTTCAACCACTTTGGAAAGCAGTACGGACTTTCCTCAAAAGACTCCACATAGAGTTCCCCTATGATCCAGCAATCCCACTTTTGGGCATTTACCCAAATGTTCGTCAAATAATTTTGAAGTGCAGAAAACTTAGAGTAACATTTATTACTCTCCAATAATTGTAACAATAATTTGATGCTCCGAGATGGAGTATGTCCACATGAATTAGTCTCATGTTACTTGTGAATGTAGAACCAGGCAGCAGACCAAACCCTCTTAGGTGATCCTTAGGTACTCACTATGGAAATACAAGAGTCAATATTATTGTCCACAAGCTGGTGATTTTCCCCAAACCATTACGCTAGTAAATGACAAAGTCCTATATTGTTCCAGAACAAGCTGTTGAAAATCCTCATTATTTCCATTAAAATTAAATGTCTCTTTAAACAAAGTAAGAGTTTTATGCAGCTAGCTTTAATCAAGTGATATATATATATGTATATATATATACATACATATATATATATATATATATATATATATATATATAATGTTACATATATAGATATAGATTGAAGTCAGTTGCCAGTGGCTCATCCTGGCCAGGAATTAAGATTTAAGGATCACTATTCAAAGTCAGCCTAGGCAGGAAAGATCATGAGATTCTTATCTCCAGTTAAACACCAAGAAAACTGTTAATAGAGCTCTGGCTCAAGTGGTAGAGCACTAGACTTGAGCATAATAGCTCAGGGACAGTGCTCAAGGTTCTGAGATGAAGCCCCAGGACCAGCACACACAGAAAAGAATTATAGTGATCCATAAAATTTGCCTATTATTTATTTATTATCAAATAGATTTGTTTCATTTGCTCCCTAAATCACAATTTGCACAAAGAACAAGAAACAAAGTCCTTGAAAGTAGAGACAGTATGAGAGATATGATGAATTTTCACCCTGGGCTCAGCTCTAGGTCATGTACAGCTGTAGGTGGTGGGCACGAACTGGCTGAGTTTAATTAATTAGATCCTCTTGCAGGAACCTAAATCTTTCCCAGACCACGTTTTCCTCCTAAATTCAAATTAGGTCAAACTAACTAAGTAACTAACTAAAGTTTTATTACCTTTTCTCAGATATATTTTTTCTGAGAACTCTTTTAACCTTGAAAGCAGATTTTACTGTTAAGAAACATGCCTCTCCGAAAACTTTGGTGCAGCCACTAAAGGCTCTCTATTTGTAGATTTATGAAAACTTATGTTTCTATCTTACCAGCAAGGATTAGCTGCTACTGACTTGTCTTTCATAACACTTTTTCCTTGATCTTTGTGAGCATTCTTATAAGCAGTACCTTATCAGGGACCTCTAGCACAAATGTGAGCTTTAAGTAGTTGCTTCTTTGAGGAAGTTTTAGGTTCTGCTGATGTTTTTGATCAAATAACCAAAATGAAAGCATTGCCAAAAAAGATTTTGTGGAGAAGTTCACTTTAGAATGATTAGCCGCTTCACCTCTCTAGGAAAACCAATGCTTATAAAGGAATAGATCTATGTCCAGACACTATGCCTATATATTATTGCATTTAGAATTATTAAAACCCTATGGAGTAAATGTCCCGTTTTTGCATTATAGATGAAAAAGCAGACTCTGTCAGTGCAGTATTTCAAGTATTGTTGATAAGAATTTGAATACGGTGTCTTGAGTGTATCTTTGCTCTCAGATGTATCCTCTGCCCTCTTCTTGCCCACCCCTTGTCCTGCACACTTTGGCAGGAGCTCTTGCACCCAGCTACTTTTGAATGGCTTCCATGGAGTGGGATGGTTAGGACCAGTAGATACTGGGAGACAAGAGGACTCAAGATTGAATACCTCCCCTGTTTTGCTTTGCTTGAAATAACCTTTCTAGAAGCAGCTCCAGCTCAAAAACTGTAACTAGACCCACTGGACCTGAAAGTAAGGTATGAATTCCGATGGAACCTTAGTTCCACTGGGGGAATCTAACTAAAGTTTTAACTTCAGTACATGGCCTCCTCTTTGAAGCTCTGGTATCTCAACTGCCACCCTGAGTTGTAGCCTAGTAGTTGTCATTGCTGCTGTGCACACTAATCTTTGAATTGCCCACCCTACCTTTTCCTGTCAACTATGTAAGCAATTCCCTGCTCCATAGAACTGCAAATACATAAATAGACAAATAGATAAATGAATAAATAATATTTCTCTGCTGCTGACTGCTCTTGACTAATAAAAGGTCAAATATAAGTCTGAGCCAGGCCCTGATAGCTCTCAACTGTAATCCTCACTATTCAGGAGGCTGAGATCTAAGGATTGTGGTTTGAAGCCAGCCTGGGGAGGAAAATCCGGGAGACTCTTATCTATAGTACACTGTTCAGTAAAGGCCAGAAGTGGCACTGTGGCTCAAGTGTTAGAGTGCTAGCCTTGAGCCAAAGAAGCTCAAGCACAGCGCCCACGCCCTGAGTTCAACCATAGAACTGGAGTAATATATCTATACCTGTAGCTCTATATCTATAGATATAAGTATCTATATCTATAGATATAGAAAGATATATATTAATATATGTGTATATATAAAAACATACATAAACAGACATATAAACACACACAAATATGTGTATGTGTGTGTCTCTCTTTGATACATCTCTTTTTTGCAATTTTTAAATTGTGATTAAGTGATTGCATAAATTTCACAAATTTCACTGTATTGTGGGATAGTTAAGTCACAAACACATTCTAAGATTCATGGGGGCAATTGTCTTTATCATGGTCTATAAAGTTTATGAGTTCTATGAGGTTTGACAACACAGTTATTTCTTTCATATCAGGTGATATGTATATTTCCTTCCTTTTGCTTAGTGTCAGCTGTTCCCTCTTTCCCACTCATTCCTTCCCTCCCATCACTGTCATTGAGTTGCTTATTTCGTTTTGATTAATATCCAGTGCAGCTGATGGGTCCCATTGTTATATGTTTTCCCCTCTTTCCCTCTATTTCTGTGTCCTCCTCCAATGTGCACATATATGCCATATATGTGGTCAGAAGCATGGGGTCATTTAGTAATGATTTGACCAGATGAGTGGAGGTCCTTTGTTTCTCAAGTCTTATTTACTTTGTCTTTTCTCTTTACATTTTGTATTTAACATCCACCTATCAGGGATACCATGTGCCATTTGTCCCTTTGCTCTTGGTTTACCTAACTCAACATGGTTTCTTCTAGTTCCATCCATTTCCCTGTGAATGCCATTATTTTGTCCTTTCTAATGGCTGCATAATATTCCATTGTATATTGGTACCATAATTTCTGGATCCATTCATCTGTAGTGGAGCATCTGGGTTGTTTGCATTTTCTGGCTATTGTAAACAGTGTTGCAATAAACATGGAGATGCATGTGTCCTTGAATCCTGGTTCCTCTTGCTCAGGATAGATGCCTAGGAATGGTATGGCTAGGTCATAGGGGAGGTTTATATTTAGCTTTCTGAGATGCCTCCAGATGCTTTCCAGAGTGGTTGTATAAGTGTACATTCCCACCAGCAGTGTAATAGGGCTCCTCTTTCTCTGCATCCACACCAGCATTTGTCACTGGCTGAATTTAGATTGTGGGCCATTCTGACTGGGATAAGGTGGTGTCTCTGGGTTGTCTTTATTTGCATTTCCTTTACAACCAGAAAAGGTGAACATTTCCTCATGGTTTTTTTTTTGCCATTTTTATCTCTTCTTCTGAGAAGTCTCTCTTTAGTTCCCTTGCCCATTTGTAATTGGTTTGTTGGGTTTGGGAGGGATAATTTTCTTGAGTTCCCTGCATATACTGGATATTAGCTGCTTGTCTGATATATTGCTGGAAAGTATTTTTTCCCAGTTGTTGGCTGTCTTTCTAGGGTGATTGCTATGCCTTTAGCTGTGTAGAAGCTTGTTATTTTAAGGTAGTCCCATTTGTCGAGTCTCTCTCCAATTTGTTGGACCTCTGCTCAGGAAGTTCTTGCCTGTGCCTATTATAAGTTCAAGTGTCTCTCCTACTATGTTCTGCAATAGTTTCAGTTTCAGGTTTGAGGTTATGGTCTTCAATCCATTTTGAGTTTACGTTACTGCATGGAGACAGGCTGTGGTCCACTTTTAGTTTTCTTCAGGTGGCCACCCAGTTTTCCCAGCACCAGTAGTTGAAGAGACTGTGCTTCTTCCACTGTGTGACTTTGGCCGCTTTGTCAAATATCAGCTGATGTGTGTGTGTGGTTTTATTTCTGTATCTTCTATTCTATTCCATTGGTCTTTGGGTCTGTTTTTGTGCCAATACCAAGCTGTCTTTGTTATTATGGCTCTATAGTAGAGTTTGAAGTCTGGCATCAAGATCCCTCCAGTGTTGTCTGTTTTGCCTAGAATTATTTTGGGTATTCTAGTTCCTTTTTTGTTCCAGATGAATTTTTGTATTTGTTTTCTATATTTCAGTAATGAACGGTCATTGGGATTTAAATCGGAACTACACTAAATTTGTATATCAATTTTGGCAGTATGGTCATTTTCACTATATTAAGTCTACCTATCCAAGAACATGGAAAGTCTTTCGATTTCTTAGTATCCTCTATAATCTCTTTAAGTTTTTATAGGTTTCATTAAATAGTTCTTTTACATCTTTGGTTAAGTTAATTTCTAAATTTTTTTGAGGTTATTGTGAATGGGGTTGTTTCCCTGATTTCCCTTTCTGCTTGTATATTGTTGGTGTACAGAAAGGCAACTGATTTTTGTGAGTTAATTTTGTATCCTGCTACTTTGTAGAAGTGACTTATAAGTTCTAGGAGTTTGGGGTTGGATTTTTTTGGATCATGTAGGTATAGTACCATGTCATCTGCAGAAAGAGGTAATTTAACTACTTCCTTCCCGATGGAGATCCCTTTAATGCCTTTTCCTGCCTTATTGCTCTGGATAAGGATTCCAGAACTATATTGAGGAGGAGTGGTGAAAGTGGGCATCCTTGCCTTGTTCCTGATTTTTGGAGAATCGGTTGTAGGTTTTCCCCATTGAGTATAATATTGGCTATTGTTCTGTTGTATATGGCTTTCATTGTTTTAAGGAATGTTCCTTCTATTCCTATTTTCTCCATAGCTGTTAGCATGAATGAATGTTGTATGTTATCCAAGGCCTTTTCTGCATCAATGGAGATAATCATGTAGTTCTTGACCTTGGATTTGTTGATGCGATGGATTGCATTTATTGATTTATGCATGTTAAACCATCTCTGCATCTCTGGAATGAAGCCTACTTGGTCGTAATGTACGATTTTTTAAAATGTGTTTCTGGATTCTGTTGGCTAGAATTCGGTTAAGATCTGTGTTTATCAAGGAGATTGGTCTGTAGTTCTCTTTTTTTGTTGGGTCTTTGCCTGGTTTGTGGATGAGTATGATATTGGAATCATAGAATGAGTTTGGGATATCTCCCTCTGTTTCTCTTTCTCGGAAGCATATGAGGAATATGAGTATTAGTTCATCTTTAAAGGTCTTATAGAGTTCTGTAGTGAATCCATCTGGTCCTGGGGTTTTCCTTCTTAGGAGACTTCTGATTGATTCCTATTTCTCATTGTAAGATCTTGGCTTATTTAATTGTTCGGTTTGGGCAATTTGTACTTCTCTAAAACTTCATCGATTTCTGCTAGGTTTTCTTTCCTTAGTATAGTTTCTGGAAATACTTCTTTATAATTGTTTGGGTGTCTTTGGTATTTGTTGTAACTTTTCCCGTGGCATCCCTGATCTTATTGATTTGGGTTTCTTCTCTTTTTTTTGTTTATCTTGCTAAAGTTCTATCAATTTTATTATTTTTTTAAAACAGCCTTTTGTTTTATTAATTTTATTTATGGTTTTCTTAGTTTCTCTCTCATTGATCTCAGCTCTTATTTTGATTATTTTGCTCCATCTAGTAACCTTAGGTTCATTTATTTTGCCATGATTTTCCAGCAGTTTCAGCCACAACATGAAATTATTTTCTTGGTCTGTGTCTATTTTCTTCATGTGTGCACTGAAAGCTATAAATTTACCCCTCAGGATTGCTTTTGTCCTGTCCCACAGGTTTCTTTGTGATGTGTATTCCTTGTCATTAGATTGTAGGAACTTTTAAATTTCTTCTTTAATTTCTTGTTACCCAGATATTGCTCAAAAGTGTGCTGTTCAATTTCCATGTATTTGAGCAATTTCTACAGTGTCTTTTGTTATTGAGAACTAGCTTGGTTCCATTGTGGTCAGACAGGATTCAAAGGATTATGTCAGTCTCCTTGTATTTGTTTAAATTCCTTGTATGAACTATGATATGATCTATTTTCGAGAAAGTTCCATGAGATGCTTAGAAGAATAGGCACTGTGTCATTTTAGGGTTGCAAACTCAGTAAATGTCAATTAATTCCACTTGAAATATGGCCTCACTTAACTCTGTGGCTTCTCTGCCAATCCTCTGGTTGGTAGACCTGTCTTTTGGTGAGATTGGGGAACTAAACTCTCCTAGTATTGAAAGGTTATGAGGCAGTGACCATTTGTTTCTTGTTTCACCTAGCGGAGCAACACATGGTAGTACACCTAGTTGTGAGACTTTATACGCCCTGCAAATCCTTAGCTCGGGGCTCTCCTCCAAGGCTCTGCTGTGTCAGAGTGTAGGAAGAGGCCTGAGCTACAGTCCACCTAAATAAAACCTTAAAACAGCTGTAATGTCTGACTCTCAGTGGTCTTCTTGGTGGGGGTCCTGCAACCTGGACACAACATATTAGTGGGGACTCATTCAAGATTCCCCCAAAGACCCCTGAGACCTCAGACTCCAAAGGTAAAACAGAGCTGTCTTTGTTAATTTGTCTTGTCCTGTTGTTGTCTGTTTGCACTTTCATTTTCCTTTGTGAGGACAAACGCTCCGATTCATATTGTGTAAAGGGTTGTTGAAATAGACACGCTGGTACGACAAACCTGGAGGAACTGGGAGAAGTCCCAGATCCTCTTGGGGGGGGGGGGTTCTTGGAACCCCGCCGTGAGAATTGTGGGGTATGGGTTTGTTTGGTGTTGGGCCCGAACTGATCAAGAGGACCTCCTAACCAAGGCCCAACTCACTCACTCTGGATCTGCTACTGCTGCTGTGGGGCGTGGGGTGTTGTGGAACCCTGCCGTGACAGGAGTCAGCGGACCAATTTGGGAGATCTCCACTTCGTAACTGTCAGGCCTGCATGTGTTTTGTTTGTATTATTTATTGTTTTTTTGGACTGTACGACTGACGGGACTGGAAACCATGGGCAACCCTCCATCTAGCCCCCTAGACTTACAAAAAGAAACTAAGAAAGAGGAAAAGAAATTGTACCCCCCCGCTTTTTCAGGGAGATGATTTGGAAGAAGAAATATTCCTCCCCCATACTCCCCTTCCCAGGTTCCTTCTGTGGAGCCTGAGAATATTCAAGAGGAGAAGGCAGCTATAGAACCAGCAGCCAAACACTCGGCACCTGCCCTTAAAGTTTCTGAGGGGCCAGTCACTCGACGATGCCATCTAATGCAGCTGTTTTTCTCTTATGCACTGTAGATCCTGTGGATGTGGATGGTAGAGAGAAATCCCAAAAATGGCCATTTTCTACCAGTGATATATACAATTGGTTTGCCCAAAATGCCCCCTTTTCTGAGAAACCCCAGAATTTAATTCGTTTATTTGAAACTATTCTCTTTACTCATCAGCCCACTTGGGATGATTGTAGTCAGCTTTTGCAGGTACATTTTACCACTGAAGAGAGAGACCATATCTGAGAGGCATCCTGGAAACATATCCCTGGGCCCACAGGAGTGCCCATCACAGATCCTGCCTTGATCGCTGCCTATTTTCCTGAGATCTGACCAACATGGTACTATAATATTGTTGAAGTTAGGAAGTGACTCCTCCTCTATCGCCAGGCTCTGTTGGCAGGTCTCAAGTTGGCAGCTCACTGACCTATTAACATGGCCAAAGTTTATGATGTTAGACAGGGAGGAAGTGAACGTCTGGCAGCATATCTTGAGAGGCTCATGGAAGTTTTTAGTCAAAACCTTGAGACCCAGGAGTCGACTCAGATGATTATGTTTGCCTATATAAATCAAGCTGCACCAGACATAAAGCCAAAGTTGCTGGCTCTACACAGACTTGGTGAAAAGTTTATTAGGGATCTAGTAGCCATGGCGGAAAAGGTTTACAATAAGAGAGAGACAGAGGAGCAAAGACAGGAAAGGAAGGATAGAGAACATGAAATTGAGCGTGAAAAGAGAGACTTGGCCAAAGAAAAGAGGCCAGACTTGTTGGACTTGCCACTATGGCATACCGAACATACCTGGTTCACAGATGGCAGCAGTTTCATTCAAGATGGAAAAAGGTACGCGGGTGCAGCAGTCACCATAGACACTGAGATAGTGTGGGCAGAAGCACTCCCTAAGGGAATGTCTGCACAAAGAGCAGAACTAGTGGTGCTAACAAAATCCCTAGAGATGGGAAAAGAGCAGAGACTAAACATTTACACAGACAGTCAGTATGTTTTTGCCACCATGCATGTGCATGGAGCCATTTACCAAGAGAGGGGGCTGCTGACAGCTGAGGGAAAGGCTATTAAAAACAAACAAGAAATTTTAAGCCTCATCCCTGCCTTATGGGAACCAGCAAATATTGCCATTATGCACTGCCGAGACATCAAAAGAGAACTGATTCTTTTTTTTTTTTTTTTTTGGTCGGCTTGAACTCAGGGCCTGGGCACTGTCCTTCAGCTCTTCACCTCAATGCTCTACCACTTGAGCTTCAGCACCACTTCCGGTTTTCTGGTGGTTTATTGGAGATAGGAATCTCACGGTCTCTCCTGCCCGGGCTGGCTTTGAACCGTGATCCTCAGATCTCAGCCTCCTGAGTAGCTAGGATTACAGGCATGAGCCACTAGCGCCCGGCAAAA
This sequence comes from Dipodomys merriami, assembly GCF_024711535.1. Classification (NCBI taxonomy): domain Eukaryota; kingdom Metazoa; phylum Chordata; class Mammalia; order Rodentia; family Heteromyidae; genus Dipodomys; species Dipodomys merriami. The sequence continues at coordinate 64,486 of NW_027202557.1, forward strand.
GGGAACTGATTCTATAACCAAAGGACATAACTTGGCTGATCAGGCAGCTAAGGAGGCGGGCCTCCAGCCCAGAGCAGAAGTACTGACTCTAGTAGATCCAGGGCCATGAGATTTGCCTCATGAGCCTCAGTACTCCCAAGAAGATTGGAGTGGATAAAGAAAATTCCCATGGTCTATAAAACCCGGGCTGTTGAAAAACTGGGGAGGGGAAACTTATCTTGCCACAAAGGTTAGGAAAGGGGATACTTAAGAAAATCCATTGGACCTCTCACATGGGAACCCGAAGAATGCAGGACTTGCTCCGACTCAGAAGTAAAAATTAGGCAAGGAAATCAACTCATTGAGGACATTGTTAAAAATTGTAAAGCCTGTCAGCTCACCAATGCCCCCACTCAACCGGTTACAAAAGAAGCTTGCCTCCATGGAGATAGGCCAGGTGTGTATTGGAAAGTAGACTTCACAGAAAATAAAACTGGAAAATTTGGATATAAATATTTGCTAGTTTTTGTTGGGTTGAAGCTTACCCAACAAAGCATGAGACCGTGAACGTCATGGCTAAGAAGATCCTGGAAGAAATCCTACCCAGGTATGGCTTTCCATCCACCATCGGGTAGGATAATGGACTGGCCTTCATCTCAAAAGTAAGTCAGGGAATAGCCGCAGCACTGGAGATGGATTGGAAATCGCACTGTGCTTATAGACCCCAGAGTTCAGGGCAGGTGGAAAGAATGAATCAGACTCTAAAAGAGACCATAACTAAATTGGCTTTGGAGACTGGCGCAGACTGGGTATCGCTCCTTCCTTTTGCCCTGTTTAGAGTAAGAAATTCACCCTATCAGCTTGGCTTTACTCCTTTTGAAATAATGTATGGACACCCTCCACCCATTATCCCTAGCCTTCAGACTGAATTGCTTGCTGATTTGAGTGATACTGAATTTCAATGTAAACTTGACTATCTACAGCTTGTCCACAAAAATGTGTGGCCCCAGTTTAGAGCATTATATGATTCTGCCTCTATTCTTACCCCCCCCCCATTCGTTTAAACCAGGGGACTGGGTGCTTGTTCAAAGACACAACCTGAGATCTCTGGAACCACGGTGGAAGGGACCTTACATGGTGCTACTGGCTACTCCTCCTGCCCTTAAAGTAGATGGCATTGCTGCTTGGGTCCACTGCACCCATTCCAGACCAGCTGACCCCTTTGCCCTGGACGACCAGGGGAAACATGGGAAGTCTCCAAGCATCCTAACCAACCATTTTGCATATGCCTCAAGAAAAGAAAAATGGACTGATTGTTATTGTTATTGTTGTTTATGGCTACTGTCAGAGAGGGACTAGAAATATAAGAACTCATTCAAGATCGAGTGCTGTTGGAGTTAATTTTGGGCAGGAGCCACAAGATTGTGTCTCAGGACCATAAGTCAAGCGGGGTGGGGCGGGGCAGGGAATGAATGGTTATGAGGCAGTGACCATTTGTTGCTTGTTTCAGCTAGCAGAGCAACACCTGGTGGTACATAGGGTTGTGAGCCTTTATAAGCCCTGCAAGTCCTTATCTCAGGGCTCTCTTCCTAGTCTCCGCTGTGTCGGAGTGTAGGAAGAGGCCTGAGCTGCAGCCCATCTAAATAAAAACTTAAAACAGTTGTAAAGTCTGACCCTTGTGTTCTTTTTGGTGGGGGTCCTGAGATCTGGGCACAACAGTATTATAGTATTTGGATCTATTTTATTCTTTAAGTCTGAGAGTATTTGCTTAACATATTTGTGTGCACCAGTATTTGGGTAATATAAGCTAATTATGGTTATATATTCTTCTTGGATTGTTCCCTGTATAAGTATGTAGTATCCTTCTTTTTCTATTTGTATTGATTTTAATGAAAAATTTATTTTGCCAGATATCATGATAGCTACTCCTGCTTTCTTGCTGGGAATATTTGCATGGTAGATCTTACTCCAACCCTTCACTTGGAGTTTGTTTTTATGTTTGGCTGTGAGGTGGGTCTCCTGAAGTCAACAGGTGGATAGGTCTTGTTTTCTGATCCAATCTGCAGTTCTTTTTCTTTTTATTGATGAATTGAGTCCATTAATATTTATGATTATTATAGAGAGATGCATTGTGTTTCCTGTCAATTTCCTGCTTTCCTAAGTTTTTCTTCTTTCCTTTCTTCCTGAGCTTATTAAGTCAGACTTCTAGTGATATCTGCTGATGTGAATTTCTGTTCATGATTGCTTTCTTCAGGTTGTGTTCCCCATATTAATATTCTTTGTAATGATAGCTTATTGTTTATGAATCCATTTATTTTTTTCTTTATTTTTACAAATTTTAGTTTCTCCATTGGATGTGATTGCTAGCTTTCCTGGTTAAATCAGTCTGCGCTGGCAGTTATTGATTCTCAAGGCTCGGATCATACTTTCCCAGGCCTTTGTTGCATTCAGTGTAGAGAGATCTGTAGTGATTCTGATTTTTTTACCATTATAGTATAGTGGTACTCTACACAATCAGCAGAGTTTCTCTAGTAACAAACTATAAAAATGATCGCTGAAAGTGGTCTTAATGCCATCTCTTTATTTACCTGGAATAGCACACTTCCAACAAATATAATCGTTTTTTAAACTTAAATTAATAATCACATTTTAGTGCATAACAATTCCTTTTGTATATTTTTATTAGCATCAGTTAGTTGCAGAGGAACAATTTGACATGTCCATACTTATACCATGCACTTTCATTAGACTCAATCCCTCCTCTCTCCCTCTTTTCCCTTCTACCTTTCCCAAACCAATCACAACAAGCTTCATTATCCATTATACACACGTGAGCATAGAGTAGTTTGATCTTATTTACTCTCCTTTTCCTTCTCCCTTCCCCTTGCCACTAGTACCTATACCCTGGATAAGACCTGTTTTTCCTGATTGTCATTCGCTTGTTTCAGTGTATGGTTATTATTCAAACGGGTTTCACCATGCCCTTTTACATGTGTGTAATTTACTCTATTGCTATCCTCTTTTGCTCTAATTTTCTCCTATCTCCAGTACTATCTATTACTCAAATGCTTTCACTGAATTTCATTCTGCTCTCTTCACAGGTGCACTGTATTTCTATATTGTTCATCAGCTAACATTTGTTTTTCCTTTCCTCTATATCATTCCTCAACAATCCCCTAAATTACAAACATTCTTTATGTGTTTATGTATATGTTATCTTTTTAGGTCTAGCATGAACATATGAGAGAAAACATTTGACCTTTGTCCTTCTGAACATGGCTTACTTCAATTAATGTGTTCCCAGTTCCAACCATTTCTTCTTTCTTCTATTTAGAAATAAAATACATTTTCTTTCTTAAAAACTCTATTGTAAAGGTGATGTCCACAGGGGTAGTATAATTCAGGTAATGAGTACATTTTCTTTCGAACGGGGTCACCCCATCCGTCATTCTCTCCCAGTTTTCCACCTTCTGACTTCTCTCCCCCCAAAAGTTGTATAGTTCATATCCAACTGCAGATTGGTTTTCCTATTGTCCCACTATTTCTGTGTTCCCCCTTCCCAAATCAGATGAGCTTATATACAAGATGAAGGTTGCAGAAATCTTATACAACAACGGAAGGGAATGAAAGAAAGAAGATTGGCATCAATATTCATCAAAGAAATGTGTCTATAGTTCTCTTTCTTTGATGAGTCCCCAACTGGTTTTGGGATGAAGGTGAAGGTTATGATGGCTTGACAGAATGTGGTCGGTAGTGAACTTTCTCTTTCAATTTCATTGAAGAGTTGGAGGAGTATTGGTGTGGGCTCTGCAATGAAGGACTTGTAGAATTCTGCTGTAAAACCATCTGGTCGTGGACTTTTCTTAGATGGGAGGGCTCTTATTGCTGTTTCTATTCCAATGCTTAATATGGGCCTGTTGAGATGGTTTAACTCATCTTGGTTTAGTTTTGGCATGTCAATATTTGCTGGGAAAAGGTCCAGTTTTGCCAAATTCTGAAACTTATTAGCATAAAGTTTTGAAAAGTATTCCCTTAAAATGTTCTGAATCTTGGTTGTTTCTGTGGTGATGTTTCCATTCTCATCTCTGAGTTTATTTATTTAGGTGTGTTCTCTTCTTTTTCTGATAAGATTTGCTAAGGGTGTGTCAATTTTGTTAATTTTTTCAAAGAACCAACTCTTTGTTTTGTTGATTCTTTCTATAGTTTTTTTGGATTCTAATTCATTTAATTCTAATTTAATTTTAATTATTTCTTTCCATCTACTCGATTGGGGTTTATATTCCTGCTCTTTTTCAAGGAGGTTCATATGTCTCATTAAATTGTTGGTTTCAGATCTCTCCAATTTGTTGATGTAGGAACTCAGAGCTATAAACTTGCCTCTGAGTACTGCCTTTACTGTGTCACAGAGGAGCTGGTAATTTGTGTGCTCATTTTTGTTAAATAACATGAACATTTGAATTTCCTTTCTAATCTCTTCCATGAATCACTCGTGATTCAGCAGTGTGTTGTTCAGCCTCCATGTGTTACCGGACTTTATTTGGTGGCTTTTGGTGTTGAGTTCTAACTTTATTCCCTTGTGGTCTGAGAGAATGCAAAGTATAACTTCCTTTGTGGCCTAAAATGTGGTCTATTTTAGAAAATGTTCCATGTGCTGCTGAGAAAAACGTGTATTCTGATGCTGCTGGGTGAAATATTCGGTAGATGTCTGTTAAAACTAGTTGATCTATGCAGTTGTTTAGACCTGCGGGTTCTCTTTTGAGATTTTGCCGAGTTGATCTATCTAGTGGGGAGAGTGGTGTGTTAAAATCCCCAACAATTAATGTCTTTGGATCTATGTGGGATTTGAGGGAACGTAGTGTTTCTTGGATAAATTTGTGTGCTCCTTTGTTTGGCGAAAGATACTTAGAATTGTAATATCCTCCTGAAGGAGAGATCCATTAATTAATCTGTAGAGACCTTCTTTATCTCTTCTCACAAATTTTAAGTTGAAGTCTATTTTATCTGGTATTAGGATTGCAATTCCCGCCTGATTATGGAGGCCGTTTGCTTGGTAGATTTTGTTCCAGCCTTTCACATTGAAAATGTGTTTGTTTTTAGGGGCAAGATGTGACTCCTGAAGGCAGCATATACAAGGATCTTGTTTTTTAATCCAACTAGACAGTCTATGTCGCTTAATTGGAAAGTTAAGTCCGTTAATGTTGATAGAAAGGACTGAGAGGTATTTGGGAGTTCCTGCCATGTTATCCACCTTCTTGGGGGCTGCAAAAACTGGGTTCTTCCTATGGTTCTTGGATTCTCAGTTTGTGTGCAGTTTCTTGGCCTTTATTGTGGTCTCCCTGGTTTTAAGAATCTTTTGTAGGACTGGTTTGTTGGAGATATATTGTTTCTTTTTTTTTTCTTTGCTATGGAAGGTTTTTATTTGGCCTTCAGTTATGAAGGAGAGTTTAGCTGGGTACAGTATTCTTGGTTGATAGTTGTTTGTTTTTAGGGCATGGCATACATCATTTCAGGCTCTTCTTGCTCTCATTCTCTCTGCTGAGAAATCTGAGGTGATTTTAATTGGTTGCCCTTTATAGGTGATTAATCTTTTCTCCTTGACAGCTTTAAGGATCTTTTCCTTGGTCTGAGTTGATCCTGTGTGGATTATAATGTTGCAGTGGGGTGTCCTATTCTCGTCTTGTCTATTTGGGGTTCTAAAAGTTTCTTGTATCTGAATAGGCCTATCTTTTTGCATGTTTGGGAAGTTCTTTGCTAGGATCCTGTTAAACAAATTTCCTAGACCATTAACTTCTATTTCTAGGTGCTCCTCTACACACATTATCCTCAGATTATTCCTTTTGCTTGTGTTTTCCAAGTGTTGGATAGATCTATCATATTTCTTGGACTTGTCTTGGATGATTGTATGTTATCAGTATGTTATCAGTAATGGATCTTCAGACTCTTACACATACTTGATACATAGGACTCCAAGTGAGAAATTTAGTTTTGCCATTTAATCACTAGAGGGAAAGCAAACCAGGCAAAAATATACTTTAAAATAAACAGAAATGTGCTTATTATTAGTCAAATAAAAACATGTACTTTTTTGATATATCATGTAGAAAAAGCTTATAATGTTCTCAGTGGATGCCTCATGTCACAGGACAATTTCATTTTGACACTAGATGCTAATCCTCAGATAGATCTAGTTGTTTCAGTGCCTAGAATATACCCAACATCTTAAGAAATGTTTGTCAACAAACTTCAAATAGTATCTCTTCTGCCTGTGAAATCAGAAAGAAAAGAGGTGGAATAGAGCAGAAAGATAGGTAACAACTTACCTCTTCCAATTCCTACTTTTAAAAAAATCCTGTAGCAATTATTACATAAAATTCAATTTTTTCAGTAAAAGTGTGTTGAAACTCACCACTTGTTCAGAGGTTAACAGAGCTGAAATGAGAGACCAGATCACTGCTATTTTGAAACACAACAGATTCAAAGGGAAATTTCTTCACAGAAAAACAAAGATACTGAAATCACCTAACAGAACTTAATTCAGAGCATTAGAAAGTTTTATTTAAGCTAATAAGTGGAGTAGAAATTATCCATACCTCACATTTGATAATGAACCAGAAATAGTATTAAATAAATCCAACTTATCCCAGTTATTTTGGCATATAATAGCTTTACGTTATATCTTTAATCTAAAGAAGATAAAGAGTTAGCTAGTGGCAAAAAGCTTGCCTAGCAAAGGCAATGTTAGAGGTGGTGGTCAAACAGAATTATTACTTATTACTTATTACTTATTACTTGGGAGATTGAGGCAGAAGGATCATGCTTTTGAGGCTACCCTAGGTTATTCAGCAAGCTCTTACTAAATAAAAACGTGGAAAAATTATAAACTCTTTTTTGCTGTCCTTTTTAGGAGTGTAAGAATTTAGTTATTCTGAAACTTTGTGTATATTGTAGAACTACATAAATTGAACAAGTAAGGAAATGTATTTATAGTGGGAACAAAATTTCTCATTATAGATGGGCATTACAAATGGAATATTGATAGTAAAGGAAAAATTCTATGAAGTCTGGATTAGAATGTAAAGCTTAGTAGAAGTTTGAATGCATGGACATATTTTGTGTTTTCTAGCTTTCTTTACTAAAGAAAATTAATTAAACACATTATCAAGCACTCAAATCTTTTTTCCTTAGTACCTTTCCACACTAATAAGATCTAGAGTTCCTATAAATATCTGGGGACACCACAAAAGAATATGGCAATTGATCAATTCTAAAAAAGTCCCATTTGGCCATATCTATGAAAATGTAAGTAGACAATAATCCATTGGATAGAATAAGAATCCAAGGCTACACATTGGTTCTTCCAAAAGTGCAAGACACCAGTGATGATAGACAGACAGACAGACAGATAGATAGATAAATAGATAGATAGATAGATAGATGGCTATGTGGGTAGATGTATGGATAATTATATAAATTAGATAGTAAATAGATGTGAAGAAAAGGCTTCTTTTTACAGTAGAAGTGTGACACTGAATACATCAGAGAGAACAATGTAGTTAGAAATTTACCATTTTATATTTATAATAAATGCTAAGAGATAAGTCAGACAAAATTACTGGCTGCTAAGTGAAAAGCCTTTGGAGGAAAGGGACTACTGGAAAGAGGATGGATCTTCTGTGATCTTGCCCCTGGTAAAATGCCTATGTTTGTGTGTGTGTGTGTGTGTGTGTGTGTGTGTGTGTGTGTGTGTGTGTGTGTGTGTGTGTGTGTGTGTGTGTGTGTGTATTTGTAGAATTTGAACTTCTGTTTCAAAACCCTCTATGAGAATGACTGGAGTTTTCCCTCATAGGTTGATGCAGGAGAAAGTGTGCCTGTCTTCATGCCACACCAGTGCATACTCAATGTAACATGTGGTGCATGACCATTGGTTCTGTTATACAATATAGGACCTAAGCCTTGCACCTGCTAGCTTTTCAAGGACTTACATAAGTGCTGGAAGCATAAAAATACTTTGAAATTAGTTTCGAAATATGAAACTGACTAAAGTCAAAGTCCAGAAATAACTAATGAAATATTTAAATTAGTTATGTCAACTTCATTCTTAGTATTTATAATCATTAATTTTATATGTAAAAAGCAATTTTTAAGCTAAGATTTACAGGGGTGAGCCACTAGTGCCCAACAGAACATACACCTTTAATAGTCAAAAACTTTGAGACACACAAGTTTCAAGCTAACCAGAACTTAACACTCCAACTCTTGGCTGCCTAATCCCTCTACAAAATCCCAATGTCTTCCCTCTGCTTTAGAGTTGGGGGTTGAAATACTCATAGTTTTATGTCTGTATATTTACTTGATATTTTCATGGGGGTCATTCCTCTCTATAATGTTATGATATAAAGTTTAATTACCAAAGCAATCAGAAGGGATACTTTCCACCAAACCCTTAAGCCCTATCACACTCTCAGTTTCCATATCTATGTGCAGTGTGTGTGATTGTGTGTGTGTGTGTTCCCTTTTTTCCCAGTACTGGGGCTTGCTGAGTGCTTTCCCTTGCTTTTTTTCATTCAAGGCTGGCTCTCTGCTCTCTACCACTTAAACCACTCATCTACTTCTTGTTAATCAGAAATAATTTCACAGGCTTTCCTGTCTGGCTAAGCTCCAAATCAGGATCCTCAGATTTAGTCTCCTTAGTAGCTGTGATAGCAGGCACGAGCGCTTACATATATTTTATCTATTGTTCTAGTTCCCATTGCATATAAATCTTCCTCTTATACCCCTTCTCTTGTCCATTGTATAGAGATCTCTAATTTCATTATGCTTATCTTTCTTTTGTTTTAGAATTAATTGAGAAAATGTTTTGAAATCAGTTCTAAATTTTACACATTTTTTCTATTCCTTATGGTTATAATTATAGTCCTATTCCTTATGGCTATAATTATGGGATATAATTTTGTTAATTGTGTATCATTCTTATCTTTTATGAAGATTTAAAGAAAGTTATTTAGGTCCTAAAAAGCTTTGTTCAATGCATTGTTTGACATATTTCATGTATTTTGGAGCCAGTTATTTATTGAAAATTGAGTATCACATGCAGATCTAGAGAACAAAGAGATTTATGTCGTAATTGAAGACATGAGTTTCTAGGTAACATTCATGTGAGTCTTAAAACCCTCATAAATGTGAGGCTTAAAATCCTCACATTGTAAGTAATTAACACATTCAATGTGAGTGTTTTGGATGAATTATTTAAGCCTTAGTTTTGTTAGCGCTAAATGGGAATAATGATACCAGCTTCATAGAATTGGAAACGGCTGAACACTCCTAACCTGAACATCTAAAGTCCAAAATACTTGAATCCAGAGCTTTCAGAGTATTGACACGACCTCACAAGAGGAAAATTCCCAATTGCCTCTGATGTAATTCAGCGAAAATGAAGGTACACACACACACACTGTATATATATATATATATATATATATATATATATATATATATATATATATATAAAATCACCTCAGAATATGTACATTGTATATGAAACAGTAAATTTCATATTTTTATTTCAATCTTGTCCTAAAAGATACATGCAAACAACACACATGTAGAAATATTCCAAAATCCAATCACAGATCTGAAATCTAAAACACTTCTGATGCCTAACATTTCAAAGAAAGGATAGTTAATCTATATAATTGAAATAATAGAAATGAAACACTTGACCATTGAGTTGAAACCACTTATACAATAATAAAAAATGTTAATTAGAAATAAAATTAATTTAAAAATGAAACATTCAATTCACAATAAGCACTTAATGAACAGTAGTTACCTATATCATTAATGCCATCGTCATAATTAACATTTTCAGTGTATCTAAAATTTTTGAAAGCACTGCTCAAGAGGAACAGAGTATGTATATACCTAGTTCTGTAGCTCTATAACAGAGAGTTCTCACATACCAGAGGAATATCACTTCTTTTAATTTCATGACTATTGTTATACCCAACCCTTTACAAGTACTCTGTATTCTTAGAACCAATCAATCAAGTTGAAATAATTTGTTTTTACAATCAGTTCAATTTCTTTCAAGTCTGTAATTTTCCAGAATACTTTTGTAACTTATCTATTGTGTTATCTTTGGAGACAGAGTGATTTCAAGTGAAGTATTACAATGGAATGACATTTTTATCATTATCTTTGTTTTAGTAGATAATAAATATAGTAGGCATAGATAGATTAATATTAGAAATTCTTAAAGTGCCTAACAAAAATTATATCAATCACTTGCTCTATTATGGCTAGAAATTTTGAGGAAAATGTACTATTGACTGAATACTCCTTAAAAGTTTCAGTTATGACAATGTATTGTTTTCTTCCTTTTTTATAGTCTATCCTTTATCTGACATCTTAGTGATCTTTTAAAAGGCAAATTTTTAAACCTATTTTATTTTATTTTTATTGTGAAAATACCATACAGAGGAGTTACAATTACATAAGCAAGGTAATGAGTACATTTCTTATCAAGCATTGTTGCCTCATCCTTTGTTTACCCTTCCCATCCCTTCCCATCTCCCCTTCTTCCCCGCACCTCCCCGTCTTCCTCCCCCCTCCCCTGCACCGAAGTTATAAAGTTCGTTTTTCGACATAACGTCTTGTACTTCTCATTGTTGCAATGGGTCAAACTGTATCCCTATTTAAACACTTTGCTTTTTCCCTTCCCTTCCCCAAATGATACCAACATCAAATACAGTGACAGGGGTTATACCGTGGGGGAGGGACATCCAAAGCAACAAAGAAATCATCTCATAAATATATTAGAAACAATAGCAAGTAAGAAAAAAACATTTGAGTCCCTATCTTGGGGTTCATTTCACCTAACATCAACTTATCTGACCGTTTCTACTTCTGAACCAGGTACCAGAGGCTCGTATCTATAATCACAGATGCTCAGAAGGCTGAGATTTGAGGACTGAGGTTAGAAGCCAGCTAGAGGGAAAAAAAGTCCAAAGTCTCATCTTCAATTAACCAGCAGAATGCCTTGAGGATAATACCTAGCCTCTGAATTCAAGCTCCAGGCCCAGTGCACACATGCTCTGCACATATGCGTACATACGCATACACACACATGCACACACAGTGCAAATCTGACCTCATTTCCCTTGTTTACCTTTTTCTAAACTCTCATATAACAAAGCCCCCATGAGGTGTTTTCTACGATGCAATTCATCCGTATTCACCCCATGTCTCAACCAGATAGAACTATTTTCAGTTGTCAGAACATATGACATTTTACTCAGAATATCCTCCTTGCCTTGAAGGCCCTTTCACATTGTTTACTAAATTTCTCCGTGGATTGTAGGACTCAATTCTTTTCTTTTTGAATTATTTCTGTATATTTTATCAAATGAAATTGAGCTCACTGACTTGTACCCACCTACCTGCTGTTATCCTTTATTGTATAGACTTTGTATCTGTCCCATCAGCTGGAGTATTGGCTCTATGAATGCAAGGCAGAGATTTCTGCAGTGAGAGTGATTTCTCCTGTATCTTCTGATCTATATCTATATAGATTACACTTCTGGCTTGTCATACTTAATATGGCATGTCTAGGGGAAGAGATGTGGTACTTAAGGACATGTCCTTGAACTTTGCCAACCTCAGCATCCTATACTTTTTACTTTCTCATAAGCAAACTGGATATGGTAATAAAATGAGTTTATTGCTTGGCACTCAGAAAACAATATGATGTCATTATTATCCTTTGTCTGTACAATGTATTTTTTAAAATAAGATAATACATAGTCTCACTACATGAGCTATTTATTTTTAATAAAGGAATTAATGAAGATTATCAGAATAAACTAGTATAGCCAAAAGTAAATACATGAATAATATTTTTTAAAGTGATCAGAAAAAGGTGGGCATTGTGGTATATATCTGTAAGTTCAGCACTTGAGAGGCAGAAGTGGGAATTCTGATAAAGAGTTCCAGGCCAACCTAAGCAACAGGGAGACCTTATCTCAAGAAAGAAAACAGTAATCACAAACCAAATGCCTATTGAAAGCATGGTAGTCTATTCCTATATGGCATCCTCTATAGAAATGGTTCTCAAGATACGATCCCCATTCCAGCATCACATATGGGCATTGTTAGTAAAACCAGTCCTTAAAACTTACCCTAGAGTAGCTAAAACAGAAGTTCTGAAAGTGGATCTAGAGATCTGCTTTAATAAACACTCCAGATTTTTTCTAAACATACAAAGTCTTGAAAACAGTGCTATGCAGTGTGAGTATAAATAATCTACCAATAAATACACGAATATGGAAGGATCTCACAAATACAGTGTTGAATGAAAGAAACCAAACAAAAGAAAAACACATAGTACATAAATCTATTTACATATGTCTCAAAAACAGTCAAAATTAATCAGAATTGTTAGAATCCAAGTAATTATTATTGGTCACTCTGGCTACATAATTTGAAGGGCCCAATAGAAAACTAAGAGGCAGATACTCTTGTTAAAATCTAGTCCTTTTAAGTATTTAGCATTCATCTCGGGTTCTAGGATTTCTACTCTGTCAGATTCCATTTTAGAATGGGTTGATTTTTAACATCAGACTTAGTTCTTCCTCAATGTCAATGTCTGGCTGTCACTCAAAATTTTCTTCAAATATTTTTATTCTCAATAAAATATTTCATGTGACATGGTTAAACTCTCATTGGTACTTCAAATCATAACAAGAAAGCATTCCTCCACTCTACCTCTCCCACCATGTCCACTTCCTGTATGACAGTTACCTTCAACTCTAAACATCACTCCTAATATCTTCTACTCTTCTTTGTATAGGATAGTATTAAAAAAAAACTACTACTTCATTTTCAATAAATATCTGTGCTATGTGTAGGACATTTGTTTTTGGTTGGTCGTGGGGCTAGAACTCTGGGCTTGGGCGCTGTCCCTCAGCTCTTCAGCTCAAGGCAAGTACTCTACCGCTTGAGCCACAACTCCACTTCCGGTTTTCTAGTGGTTTATTGGCGATAAGAGTCTCCCGGACTTTCCTGCCCGGACTGGCTTTGAACTGTGATCCTCAGATATAATCCTCCTGAGTAGCTAGGATTACAGGTTTGAGCCACTGGCACCTAGCTTTGCTATGTTTAGAATATTATTGTCTTCTCAGAACTAGCACTGAAACTTCATCATCCAAGGCCTATTAGAAAGAGGCATTGCCTTTAGGAGGTACTTGACAGGTAAGTAGATTACAAGTCCTTGTATGTGTTTGATGAAGAGAATTCTCCCCTCCTTGCCCTTAGATCTCCTATAGTGAAGATAGAGCACCCCTCTTAGAAGAGTGCAGTGACAAGATATCATCTTGGAAACAGAGAGCCCGGGTCCTAACCAAAAGAGACCTTGAGCTTGGATTTCCTAGCCTTCAGAAAAAATGCTATTATTTCATAAAAAGCAACAAAAAAGGCATTCAAAGTTCATAAATGATAGGATATTTTTATCAGTAGGGATTGTATTTTATTTCTAAGAACAAGTTCCTGCTGTGGTGTCATATCTAAACTCCTAGACTATAGTTCCAAGTCTGGAAACCTAGCACTACGTTTATTTTCAATGAGTCACTTGTTCCCTTCATTGCATTTATCAATGGTAACAACAGGAAAACTCTGGAACATTATGGGAAAGATGGTGGAACTAGTTTTGTTGCATTTTTGAGGTAGGAGTCACATAAAAATGATTCAGAACAAGTCCACAAACAGTCATAAAGTCTTGAGAAATAACATTGTCTGCTTTTTTTCTTTTTTTTATACTGAGTTGTTAAAGCTGACAACACTGCCTTGTATTTTTCAATTAACACTTACATGGAAGAAAACCTTGCAAGTGAAAATTTACAAAAAGCCATCCCCCCAAATGGTTGAAATATTCTAATAGCAGCAGAGGAAGACTCTGAATCATAGAAGGCATCTGATCCTTGAGACAAGAAAAAAAATTGGCAGACAAGAGCTAAATAATATGACGAATCTTGTTTACCTTGAAACAGCAGAGAATGAAGTAATTTATCTAGAAATACATGAAGTACTTGCAGACCCAGTTTACTACTCTTATTAGAGACCATAATGTAATATACTACCATAAAAAATCTAATAGACATAGTCTTGTTATTCTAAGGCTAGACGTCTAGGACAAACAGAAGTTCCAAGAATTTGAAGCCTATTTAAAATGCAGTCCAAATGACAGCCATGTTCTATAGAAAGTGGGTTCAAAGACAAAGGAGGAAGAGCACTGTGACTGTGAACATCACAGGCAGGTAATGGAAGAAAATGCCAAAAGAAAATGCCAAAAAAAGCAGGAACCTGAATACGTTTCGTTCATGGACTGTCTAATATGCAACAGGCTCAAACTTAATTTTGGAAGCCATAAACATCAATTGCTGGTTGCATTTGCAAGAATTCTGTCCCGGCAATCTGAGGATGACATTTTTTGTTGAAAGTGACATTCTTTCAGAAGAATAAACAGATGTTATAGACTATTAAGAATGTTAACAGATGTTATAGATGTTAAGGATTAAGAAGACAATGATCTCGTTTTCTTATTGTGAAAATACTGTACAGAGGGGTTACAATTACATGGGCAAGATAATGAGTACATTTCTTACTAAGCATTGTAGCTTCCTCCTTTGTTTCCCTTTCCTATCCCTTCACATCCTCTCCCCACCACCCCGCCACCTCCACCAAATTCACCGCTCCCTATACCCCCATCACCAAAGTTGTAAAGTTAATTTTTCGATATAATGACTTGTACATCTCATTGTTGCAATGGGTCAAACTGTATCTCTATTTAAACGATTTGTTTGTTCCCTTCCCTTCCACAAATTATACCAACATCAAATACAGTGAAAGCAGGGGTTATAGTATGGGGGAGTGACATACAAAGCAACAAAGAAATCATCTTACAAATATGTTAGAAACAATCACATGAAAGAAAAAAATTGAATATATATCTTAGGTTTCATTTCCCTAACATCAACATAACTGACCTTTTCTGCTTCACTCAGACATATACTAGTTATTGCAAATAAGGGAAACTATGGGACCTTTGTTTCTTTGTGCCTAGATTACTTCACTTAATGTAATTTTTTCCAAGTCTTTCCATTTCCTAACAAATGAGGCAATGTCATTCTTTCTGATGGAGGCAGAGAATTCAATTGTGTATATATATGGCATTTTCTTGATCCATTCAGCTACTGAGGGGCATCTGGGTTGGTTCCATATCTAAGCAATGGTAAATAATGCTGAAATAAACATATTCGTGCTGATAGCTTTAGTGTGGTCTTGTTGGTGATCATTTGGGTAAATGCCCAAAAGTGGGACTGCTGGGTCATAGGGGAGCTCTATGTGGAGTCTTTTGAGGAATATCCATACTGCTTTCCAAAGTGGTTGAACAAGTTTACACTCCAATCAACAATGCAGTAAGGTTCCCATCTGTCCACATCCCCTCCAGCATCTGTTGTTATTAGAGTTCTTGGTTATAGCCATTCTAACTGGGGTGCGGTGATATCTCAATGTTGTTTTGATTTGCATTTCTTTTATGGCTAGAGAGGTTGAACTTTTCTTCCTGTGTCTATTGGAAATCCTCATCCCTCTTCAGAGCAGTTTCTCTTTAAGTCTTCAGCCCACTTATTTATTAGGCAGTTGTTTCTTTGAAGATTTGTTGTTGGGGGATTTAATTTTTTGATTTTAAGCTATATTTTAGATATGAGACCCTTGTCCATTGTGTCGCTAGTGAAAGTCTTCTCCCAAACCGGGGGTTTCTATTGATCTTGCTAGCTATGTCCTTTGCCATACAGAAGCTCTGCAATTTCATACAACCCCATTTGTCCAATCTTTCTTTTATTTGTTGAGTTTCTGGGTCTCTATTAAGAAAATTTCTGCCTGTGCCAAGGAGACCTAGGGTTTGTCCTCTATTCCATCCAGAAATGTTTTCAGAGTGTCTGCTTTAACTCTGAGGTCTTTGATCCATTTGGAATTGATTCTCGGGCAGGGTGATATATAAGTATCTAGCTTTAGTTTTCTACAAGTAGTTAACCATTTTTTTTCCAGCACCATTTACTGAAGTGGCTGTCTTTCTTCCATTCTATTTTTTTAGCTCCCTTATCGAAGATTAGATGGCTATAGGTCTGTAGGTTCATTTCTGGGTTTTCAATTCTATTCCATTGGTCCTGAGGTCTGTTCTTGTGCCAATACCAAGCTGTTTGTACTACTATGGCTTTGTAGTAGAGTTTGAAATTTGGTATTGATATTCCTCCAGCAGTGTTCTTTCCGTTGAGGAGCGTTTTTGCTATTCGGGGTCTTTTATTGTTCCATATGAATTTTTGGATTGCCTCTTCTATTTCCTTGAAGAGTGAGGTTGGAAATTTGATAGGTATTGCATTGAATTTGTAGATAGCCTTGGGAAGTATTGCCATTTTCATGATGTTGATCTTTCCAATCCAGGGGCATGGGAGTTTTTTTACCACTTTCTAGGTTCTGTTTTGATTTCCTTTTTCAGGTTTTTAAAGTTCTCATCATAGAGGTCCTTAATTTCTTTGGTTAAGTTAATTCCTAGGTAATTTATTTTTTGTGGGGCTATTACTAATGGAGTTGCATTCCTAATTTCAGCCACACTTTTCTCATTGTTGGCATACAGAAAAGCCATTGATTTTTGAGGGTTAGTTTTATACCCTGCTATTTTGCCAAACTTTTGAATAAGTTTGAGTAATTTGGTAGTGGAATCTGTGTGATTCTTTAAATACAAGATCATGTCACCTGCAAAAAGGGAGAGTTTAACTTATTCTTTCTCTATTTAGATCCCATTTATATTTGCATCTTGTCTTATTGCTGTATCTAGGCATTCTAATAGTAGTTTGAAGAGACGTGGAGCGAGTGGAATTCCTTGTTTTGTTCCAGAGTTAAGACGAAATTGCTTTAGTTTCTCACCAATTAAGTATAATGCTGGCTGTAGGTTTGTCATATACAGCCTTTACTGTATTGAGGAATGTTCCATGGATTCCTAATTTTTCCAGAACCTTCATCATAAAGGGGTGTTGGCTCTTGTCAAATGGTTTTTTCTGCATCTATTGAGATAACGTTGTGGTTGTTATGCTTTCTCTTGTTTATGTGATTAATTATATTAATTGATGTGCCTATATTGAACCAGCTTTGCATCCCTGAAATGAATCCTGTTTCATAGTATGATTTTTTGGATGAATTGTTGAAGTCGATTGGCCAAAATATTGTTGAGAAGTTTTGCATCAATGTTCATCAAAGAAAACTGCCTATAGTTCTCTTTTTTTGATGAGTCCCTGCCTGGTATGGGGATGAGGGTATGATGGGATCATAGAATGAGTTTGGTAGTGAACTTTCTTTTTCAATTTCATTGAAGTGTTGGGGCAGTATTGGTGTGAGGTCTGCTTGGTGTGAATTCTGCTGAAAACCATCTGGTTATGGGTTTTTCTTAGCTGGGAAGTTTCTTATTGCTGTTTCTATTTCAATGCTTGATATGGGCCTGTTAAGATGGTTTAACTCTTCTTGGCTTTCTTTTGGCATGTCAATATTCGCTAGAAAAAGGTCCATTTCTGTCAAGTTGTCACACTTATTAGCATAAAGTTTTGAGAAGTATTCCCTTATAATATTCTGAATCTTGGTTGTTTCTGTGGTGATGTTTCTGGGTGTGTTCTCTTCTTTTTCTGATAAGATTTGATAAGGATCTGTAAATTTTGTTAATTTTTTCGAAGAATCACCTCTTTGTTATGTTGATCCTATATATGTTTTTTTTCTAATCCTAATTCATTTAATTCTGATTTAATTTTAATTATTTCTTTCCATCTACTGGATTGGGGTTTATCTTGCTGCTCTTTTTCAAGGAGGTTCAGATGTGTCATTAAACTGTTAGTTTCAGATCTCTCCAATTTGTTGATGTAGGAACTAAGAGCTATAAACTTGCCTCTGAGTACTGCCTTTGCTGTGTCCCATAGGTGCTGTTAATTTTTGTGTTCATTTTTGTTCAATATCTTGAACCTTTGAATTTCGTTTCTAATCTCTTCCATGACCGACTCGTGATTCAGCAGTGTGTTGTTCTGCCTCCATGTGTTACAGGACTTTGGTGGTTTTTGGTGTTGAGTTATAATTTTATACCCTTGTGGTCTGAGAGAATCCAAGGTATAATTTCAAGGTTTCTGAATTTGGACAAGTTTTCTTTCTGACCCAAAAAGTGGTCTATTTTAGAAAATATTCCATATGCTGCTGAGACAAATGTGTATTTGGATGCTGCCTGAATGAAATATAAGGTAGATGTCTGTTAAATCTAGTTGACATATGCAGTTGTTTAGATTTGTGGTTTCTGTTGAGTTTTTGCCGAGTTAATCTATCTAGTGGGGAGCGTGGTGTGTTAAAATCCCCAATTAATATCTTTGGATCTATGTGGGATTTGAGGGAAAGTATGGCTAACTATTGGTGCTCCGTTGTTCGGTGAATAGAGATTTAGAATTGTAATATCCTCCTGAAAGAGAGATCCATTAATTTGTATGTAGTGACATATTTTATCCCTTCTCAATAATTTTAATTTGAAGTCTATTTTATCTGATATTAGGATTGCAACTCCCGCCTGTTTATGGGGGCCGTTTGCTTGGTAGAATTTGTTCCAGCCTTTCACCTTGAAAATGTGTTTGTTTTTATGGGCAAGGTGTGACTCCTGAAGGCAGCTGATAGAAGGATCTTGATTTTTAATCCAACTAGACAGTCTAGGTCGCTTAATTGGAGAGTTAAGTCCTTCAACGTTGAGAGATAGGAATGAGAGGTATTTGGGAGTTTGTGCCATGTTATCCACCTTCTTGTGTGCTGCAGCAACTGGCTTCTTCCTATGATTCTTGGATTCTCAGTTTAGGGGCGATTTCTTGACCTTTATTGTGGAGTTGCTGGTTTTCTATGTGTAGGACATCTTTAAGAATTTTTGTAGGACTGGTTTGTTGGATATATATTGTTTCAATTTTTCTTTGCTATGGAAGGTTTTTGTTTGACCTTTGGTTATGAAGGAGAGTTTAGCTGGATACAGTATTCTTGGTTGATAATTGTTTGTCTTTAGGCCATGGCATACATCATTCCAGGCTCTTCTTGCTTTAATTGTGTCTGCTGAGAAATCTCAGGTGATTCTGACTGATTTCCCTTTATATATGATTAATATTTTCTCCTTGACAGCTTTAAGGATCTTTTCCTTGGTCTGAATTGATCCTGTGTGGATTATACTGTGATGGTGGGATGTCCTATTCTGGTCTTGTCTATTTGGAGTTCTAAAAGCTAATTGTATCTGAATAGGCCTATTTTTTTGCATGTTTGGGAAGTTCTCTGCTAAGATTTTGTTAAAAAATTTCCTAGACCATTAACTTCTGTCTCTAAGTCATCCTCTACACCCATTATTCTCAGATTAGGCCTTCTGATGGTGTCTGCCAAGTTTTGGATAGATCTATCATATTTCATGGATTTGTCTTGTACGGTTGTATGTTCTTTCTCTATAATATCTAGGCTGTCTTTAAACCCTGATATTCGATCTTCTGCATGGTCTAGCCTACTATCAAGACATTCAACTTTGTTTTTATATTTCTTTTCCTTCTATTTGGTCGGCTTTGATGGCTTCAAATTCTTTGTTGGGGCTTTGTTTTACATCTTGTATGAACTTTACTTCCTTAATTTGGTGTTCAGTGTTTATTCTCAAATCACTTAGTTGATTGGTTATGGTTTCCTTGACTCCCATTCCTTCTGTTGTTTTCCATTCAGCATTCCCTTTGTGGACTCCCTGACTTCTTTCAGCTCTCTATTCATGGATTCCATGAATGTCTTTAGTGATCTTTGTGTATTCTCATCCTGCTCTCTCTATTCCTTTATTACTCTTTGATTAGCTTCCTCAGTTCATGCAATTCCTGTAGTTCTCTTTCAGTGTTCTGAGTATTCTCACAGCATTCCTGACTTTCTCTTTGTCTGTCCTCAGCCAGCTGATGCAATTCCTGTCTCTTTGACTGATCTCAGCCTGTTCACGCCATTCCTTGATTTCTCTTTGAGTGTTCTCAAGCTGCTCATGCAATTCCTGTATCAATCTTTGAGTAGCTTCCTCAAGCTCATGATATTCCAGTATTTATCTTTGGTTTGCCTCCTCTCTCCTTATCACGCTCACACTGAGTCTTTTGCAGGTTTTAATCTTTTCATTTACCATGTTTACCAGTAGTGTATGTAGAGCTTTATGGGAGCTCTCCTCTGGATAATTCATTGTCTGTTCTGTCCCCTGATTTTCATGAGTGGGACTTGAGATACCAGGACTTGCCATTTTTCTTTTGTTTTTCCGTCTTCTTCTGCCCATTTGGGATGAAAGTAACACCATTTTTGTGCTAGAATACTATCTTAATGCAAGCATCAACCAAAGTGTGTAGTTGAACAGTCAAAAGTCTGCAGATGCAATCTAGTTCAACAGATATATTTATTCAACATTAAACAACTGTGTATTAATGGACTACGAACAGCAAAGAAAAATTTGGCAAACCAGAAATTATTAGGTTTAGGGTAAGATGTGGGTTAAAATAGGAATAGAGGGCTGTGGAAAAATAAAGGGAGTGTTGAATTAACTAAGTCCTACTCTCAAAGAGGGAAATAGATTGGATAGAATGATAGTAGAGAGAGAGAAAAAAAGAAGAAAAAGAAAAAAGAGAGAAGAAAAACAAGAATTATAATTAAAAAGTGAAACACTTTAAAATTCTGCAAAATTAGAAATGTAATATACCGAGAAGAACGGGGATAGGATGAGAAAGGTGGAGGGATAGGAATAAGACCTGAAAACCTAAAAAATAAAAATGCTTAAAATAGTATATAGGTATAAAGAGGTAGTACTGCTATTAAGGAATTTAAGTCTAATCAACCACGGGTATATTTGAGGGTGAGCAGAACAGCAATTAAGTCACGCAAAAATGAACAAAAGAGAAGAGAATGTGAAAAGAATGAGAAAGAAAGAAAATAAAGGATCAAAACATTAGTAAACCTATATGAACAAAAACACCCACACACATATACCCCTAAAATAAAAATTATGAGGAAGAAAAAAAGTTTAATAGAAAACAATTTTTTAAAGTTAAAAATTAAAAATTAAGAAAAGTTAAAAAAGTTTTTATTAAAAAAGGTACAATAAAAGAGTTCTTTGATATTTTTGAGGGGCATGGGAAGATCCTGTATGTCCCTTGTGTCCATAACCAGTCTCTTGTTGGAGTCTCTGATCTGATTATGGTGTTTGATTTTCCTGTGGGTTGATTGGTTTCTTAAGTCAGTTTGTTTGGGTAAGCAGAAAATTGCTCTGCTTTATCCAAGATTTTGTGATCCTCCTCCTAGGGTAGTTCTCTGGGAGGAGATCTGCTTTGAGTATCACAAAAGAGGGAGATGGCTGTTTCCTCTATTTTGGAGATGCTTTGATGAGGCTAGGTTCTGGGTAGAGTTGAGGCCTTTCAGCAAACTGTAGCTTTTCCCTGAGGGGCTAGCTTCTGAGACACTCACAGAGCCCATCCTGGAGCCATTCTCATGCTTTATGTTTACTGAATTTCCATTGATTGTCAAGGCTGCTGTAGGAAGGGGCTGCCTCTGGCTCTATTTACCCAGTGAACAAAACCACTCCTGTATGGGTGGAGCTTTTTCTGCCTGGGCTGGGTGACTTTTCCCTGGGTGTTGCTGAGCCTGCCAAGTCAGGTTAGGTTCCTGTGACCTGCTAAATCAATCTTTTGTTTTCTTCCAAGTCCTGAGTTGGAGCTAGCTGCCCAGCCAGCCCTTTGTCAGTATCAAAGATGGAGATCTCTGGTAGTGGGGATGCGGAGGGGTGGCCTTCCCTCCTCTGCTCCCTGAGAAGGAGTGAGGATGTCATGCTTCTACTCACGCCAGAGTCTTGGTTCCTGGGTTGTCTCTCTTCTGAGATCTGCAGGATGAAGATGTCTTCTCCTTGTCAGTTCTTGCTGGTGTTGAGTAGAATCTGCATGCCCACTGCGTCTGGCACCTAGGTCCCAGACTCGCTGTGTTGCAAGTATGGTGGCTACGGACGCTGCCACCTCTGCCGTCACTGCAGCTGCGGCTTCTGGCATTTGCTCAGGTATGTTTCCTTCCTTGGATTTTCCCTCTCTGGCCAAAATCTCTGTACTGTAGTGGCACACTTGGTGTGATTCCTTGGCTTAAGACTGTTCACTGGAACACTAAACCTGCTTTACATGCGAGAGCTTGTTTAGCCTCCAGCTTCTCCTCTGCCATCTACCCAGAACCACTGAAGACAATGATCTCTTTCTGAACAGAAATCTCCTGGTTGATATATTATTGGGAAAAATAAATGAAATCTTCATATTCAATTTGTAGAATACCTGAAATGTCAAATGCACAGAACTTCAGACTGCAGTTATATAACAGAATTCTTTCAAAAAAAAAGATGTGACTAGCTATGTAAAAATAATTTTTAAATTAAAATTAATTAATTAAAATATGAACATTTAGTCCTGTAATCATTATCTTTGTCTCAGGAGATACATTGCTCTAGGGCATATCTCAATGACGTCTGTCTTAAGTAGTGTCCTGATCAGATTTATTCACCAAGAGGTATGTATTGCAAATACAATTGTTTCATTACGAAAATGATTATGTGAATGTACATTACACAAACACACAACCTCTTCTATTTTAAACAGCAAATAATCAAATCAACTTATATCAGTCATGACAAATGTGAAGTGTCATGATTCCTTTTCAATATGCAAATGAAAGATCCTAGAATTCTAAAAAGTTCATAAAATCCTGAACAAAGAAAGCATCTTAAAATAAACATAGTGTGTTTCAATTTTCATAGGATGGATTTTTTTCTTCTTTAGTAAAAAAAATAACATAAAGCTTTAAATTTCTGAATACTAATTTTGACAGGATTTTTAAATGCCAAGTAAGTGCTAAATAATTTAAAAATTCACTAAGGTCCTTTTGTGCATCTAATGAAAATCTTATGAATCTTTTGAAAGTTTGGAAACAAATATTTTTCTGAGCATCTAAGCATTGATTACAGATGTGAGTATTTCGTTATTTATTTAGTTAATTTTTTAATTTTTATTTTTGTCAGTCATGGGGCTTGAATTCTGGGCTTGGGATGCTGTCCCTCAGCTCTTCAGCTCAAGGAGAGTGCTCTACCACATGAGCCACAACGCCACTTCCAGTTTTCTAGTGGTTAATTGGAGATGAGTCTCATAGACTTTCCTGCCCGAGCTGGCTTTGAACTGTGATCCTCAGATCGCAGCCAGCTCATTTGCTAGGATTACAGGCATGAGCCACTGGCGCCCAGCAGATTTGAGTATTTCTATACAACATTGCAATTATAATTTAACATAACTTATTCTTTTAATACATCAAATCTTTGCACAGCAAAGGTCCCACAAATTCAATGACTTACAAAATGTGTTATGAAGTATACAATTAAATTTATTAAAACATATCAGGACCATGTGTTAACATTTTATGATTTTACACCAGACTAAGACCAGAGCTACACTATAAGACTTACTCTCTTCATCATGTTTGGACTTATTTTGACATCTTCCAAGGTTTGTGATAGTCTCACCACATCAGTAAAGGATACCAGTTTGTGGCAGATTGTTTATTGTTTAAACCAAATGACTTAATTTCTTCTTTAAACTTGGATTCAACTCTAAACTTTAGCAATCCATATTTTTAAATATGTTTCTCTTCTATGTAACTTGATGGCGCAACTTACCAAAAAGTGAAACTTTTAAGAATTATTGTAACATTTTCCAGACAAAAGTATAGTGAAGTATAACATTTCTAACACCCATTCACTACCTGAAACCCCCATCAACATGTTTCCAAAATTATTTTATTTCTTCCTACTCTCTTTCTCCTTGAATATTTTAAAGCAATAGCAAAATCATGTTATTCCATGTTTTAACATTTCAAGATGTCTCTGACAAAGGAGTATTATCACAGCTACCCAAATTAGTGAGTCTTTGTTATATTTCAATTAGGAGCCCATTTCCATATTATCATTACCATTGTTTTATTTCATTTTGTTTTGGGAAATAAGCATAAAAATCAATCTGCTGATATTTATTGGTCTTACTTTTTTGTTTGTTTGCTTATACTGGGATTTGAATCCAGGGTTTTATAGTTGCTCGGCAGGTGATCTCCTACTTGAGACATGTCCCAAGCCCTTCTTTTGCCTTCGTTATTTTTTGGAGAGAGTCACCCGTTTCCATTTTCTCTCGGGGCCTGCCTTGGACCATCATTTTCGTATCTATGCTTCTTGTATATCTGAGTTTATCTTGTATTGCTCCTATTTGTTGGTCTTTTAAGTTGTCTTAAAATCTCATGCTCTTTCTTTCACTCTCTTCCTTTATGTTTTTAGCTTATTATAGAAATTAGTCAATTATTTTCTTGAATATCTGCAAATGCACGTGGTTATTTCCTCCTATGGCAATTGACTTGTACTAAAGTATTTCCCATTGATTGGAAATGAGCACTAAATACTGAAGTGAATCAGATTCATTATTTGAAGGAGAAAGTGCTCTTAAGGATAAATAATAGGAGGTGCTATTGCTTTAGTAATATATTATGCCAGAAGTTACTGGTGCTGAGACCCTCAGTGAATTCAAGGATTTGCCAACATGATTCCTTTCATTGTAAAGCTCTACATCAAGATTTTAGCTAAAAGTTCTGGCATATATTGATCATCATTACTTAGTGTTTAAATATGACTTTTTTTTATCCTTCACAATTAACTAACTGGAATCTTTCTGTATTCCTTTATAATTTATTTCTTTATAGTTATCTGAAATAACATTTGTAAGTAAATATAGGATAATTGCTTAAATTTTTTAAAGTTACTAATAGTTAAAATAATGAGTTGATGTTTTAACAATGACATACATATTTCAATGAGTTTGGTATGTGATTTTCATTTTTGTTCCTCTGCCTCCTTTTAAGTACCAACAGAAGCAACTTATATTACATTGCAATTTTATTCTTTTTAGTTTTACTTTATTTTCCTTTTGTGCACTTTTATTATTATTATAAAGTGATGTATGGAGATGTTACAGTTAAGTCAGCTAAACATGTTTTGAACAATATCATTACCTTCTGGTTTTCTGGTGGTTGGCCAGAGATCAGAGTCCTACCCTGGCTGACTTCAAACCTGAGATCTCAACCTCCTGAATAGCTAGGATTATAGGCATGAGCCAATGGCACCTAGATTTTGGCATCCTATTTTTGACATAACCTCATTAGTTTTTGTTTCTTGCTTTCTGATACAAAAATACATCAGATGTTCATACTCAAAGAATACTTCCTGTCCTACACAAAGAACCAACCATTTTCCCAAGGAGCTCTGGTTCCATTTAGGAGCACATTTTTATATGACAATTTGGAATTCTCCATGTTCATTGCATCTGATTTGTCATACTCCCATGCCTTAAAAATAGCTGCATTTTTCCTTAGAGGGGAAAATAGCAATCATGAATTCTGCCTAATATTTCTAACTTAAGTTTAAATACACAAGGTTTTTACTTCAACATCTTTGAATTTCTCTCCTCAGCTTTCTCCTCTTCTTTCATCTCTGTCTCTGAAAATATTTCTTACTAATAGTATTAAAACATTTATTTGCCTTTTATGTATCCAGAATAACATCACAAATATTACAAACATGACTACAAAAGTGACCACAATTCAAAATATCTTCGTGGTTCAGGGTCTACAACTAAAATGATGCATTCCACAGTCAGTTACACTAATCATTTTATCTGCATAGTTATGTTGTAAGTTGTACTTTTAAATGATGACAAGGTTAACCATAATCCATTGTGCATCTTAAGATATCGACCTGTATTGTTAATATTGTTACACTTCTATATGTTTATTATTATTTTTTGATATTATTAAGATCTTCTAGAGTTGTCTCCAAGGTGGTAGAGAAAAACTGAGTTATCATCATTAATCCCTTCTTGGGTCATTTGAGTCCTTTTTCATCCTGAACACAACCTGTCATCCTTCGTTATGATGTGCAATTGCTGATGCTCAATTCTCCTGAACTGTTGTGACCACCTGGTGTAAACATTAGGCTTTGGTGTAATTTTGGTTTAAGTGCTATTTTTACTGAGACCATCTTAGTATTTTCATATGTTCGGATAAAAATAAGTAACCATACATACTTCCTAAATGGGCAGCATTATACTGAAATCAATTAATATTCTACAGTAATTTTTTCCTTCTTTCTACTCTATCTTACTCTTCTATCCCCCTCCTTAGACATGAACTCCTTCTCAATCCTAGTTTTGAAAGAGCAGAGATAAAGGATCGAAGATAAAAGATAGAAGATAAAGGATAGAGATCAAAACAAGCAGAAATCCAGTTGCTACTATAGTGACAGAGATGAAAATATAATGTTTTTCACTGATTAATACTGATTTCATTTCCCAAGTTAAAATTTTTCATGGCAAGCCTTGCCTTTGTTATAAAACATCGTTACTTTGACAAGATTTTCTCCTACATTGACAAAAGTTGTTAATGAATACCTTATGGTGACAAGGTAACAATATTGACAGAGGCTATATCTTTGATCAAAAGGACTGAATTCGTCTAAGAATACCTTCCCTCTCATCTAACAATTATTAGACACTTACATGTCAAGCACTGGGCTTAGAGCTAAGAGTACAAAAGTAAGAAAGCTGACGGTAAATAATTTAGATATTTTCCTGTCAGAAATTTGGACAATTAAAAAGGGCATGTTCTGATATTTATAATTCTATAAAGGTCATAAAAGAAGGTATCTTGGATATTGAAAATTGATTCTTATTCAGGACAGGGAAATGAATGTATCTTTGCAATGTTTAGGAACATTCTTACTTTGCCTCATCTTTTTATAAACCTCATTAACTCTAGAAGAAATATAATGCTACCTGACAAACTAAATTCCCAATCAAAAAAGCAGTATATGACTCCAATTAGCATTTTAAATATAAAATTCTTTCAAAAGTTTTCTCTCTACTTGAGAATTTTGTGAGTGGTTTTCAGAAATTGATGAGAAATATGTTTGAGAGTGTGTAATTTGCAGGACCACTATATGTTTTAGAGTATATTTGTGTGGATTAATTTCACCTATTTCTCCTCACTTGCTTGTAATCAGTATGGAAATTTCCAGGAACTGAGAACTTCAAAAGCCATAAACATTCACTTTCCCACTCTAGATTTCTACTCAACATTACTGATTCAATGTCTAGTAGAAATGATTACCACTGTCACCTGCTAAATGCAGACAAAGCTTTTGGGCTTTTAGGTCATGATCCTTTGGAGATAATATAAACAGATTACAGAATAATTTGCTCCTTTTTCCCTCCTGGTAATAGACATATCCAACCCAAAATTTCTTCATATTCCCTTGTTTTTCTTTTGTAGCAAAAACTCTTGCTATGAAATCTAAACATCTTAAATTTTGGCATATGCAATATTGAATTGTTAACTACAAGCACCATATTGTAAACCAATCTCCAGAACATACTTATCCAACATAAAGTTTTTTTCTTACTGGGCACCAGTGGCTCATGCCTGTAATATTTGCTACTCAGGAGGCTGAGATCTAAAGATCTTCGTACGAAGTGAGCCCTGGCAAGAAAGCCCATAGAACTCATCTCTAATTAAGTACTAAGAAATTTGGAATTGGAGATGTGGCTCAAATGGTAGAGCATTAAACTTGAGCAAAATAGCATCCAGGCCTTGAGTTAAAGTCCCAGGATAGTCACAAGAAAAAAAATCCCAATCATTATTCTCATCAAGCAACTTTCCACTTTCCCCTTCCCCTCAGTTGTTGGAAACCACCACTATGTTCCCTGTCTCTGTAGGTTTGATCATTATAGATACCTCAAAGAAGCCAAATCTCATAGGCATTCTTCTGTGACTGGCTTATTTCACTTAACATAAAGTCCTCCAGTTCACACCTTTTGGGGAACTTGGCAGAACTTATTTTTTTATTGTAAAGATACTCTACAGAAGGGCTATGGTTACATGAATAAGGTAATGAATACATTTCCTATGGAGCATTGTTACTTATTCTTTGTTTTTCCCCTACTATTCCTTCCTTCCCCATCTCCCGAACTCCTCCCTCTCCCCGACACCGAAGTTGTACAGAGTTGTAAAGTTCATTTTCAACAAAGTGTTTTGTACATCTCATTGTTACAATGGGTCAAACTGTATTCTTGTTTCAGCACTTTGTTATTTCCCTTCCACTCCCCACATTAGAAGATGCAGAGCACTGAAATCAAATAGAGTTTCAACAGGGGTTATACCATGATGGGAAGAACATACAAAAAAATCACCTAGTAATTTAAAAACAACAGTGAGAAAGAAAAAAACACTTTTGTCCCCATCTTGGGGTTAATTTCACTTAGGGTCATCTTCTATGGCCACATGGGCATAGCTTTTGACCTTTTCTGTAGCAGAATTTTTTAAGGCTCATTTATATCCCTTTGTCTGTACATACTGTACTTTCTGCATTCATCTATTGGGGAATGCTTGGTTTGGTTCATTATATTGGCTATTGTGAATAATTTTGCAAAAAATATGAAATATTGATGTCTATTTGGGATCCTGATTTTATTTTATTTATTTATGTATTTATTTATTTATTTATTTTTATTGTGAAAATACTTTACAGAGGGTTACAATTACATGGGAAAGATAATGAGTACATTTCTTTTCTTTTCTTTTGGGGGGGTGTCCAGTCAAGCTCAAGGCTAGAACTCTACCACTTGAACCAGAGCACCACTTCCATTTTTTTTCTTTTTGCTTATGTGGTGCTGAGGAATCGAACCCAGGGCCTCATGCTTGGAAGGTAAGCGCTCTACCACTGAGCCACCTTCTCAGCCCATGAGTACATTTCTTATCAAGCATTGTAGCCTCTTGTAGCCTCCTCTTTTGTTTCCCCTTCCCATCCCTTCACATCCTACCCCTTCCCTCTCACCCAATCCTCCTCCCACTCCCCCCCCCCCGCACCAAGTTTGTAAAGTTCGTTTTAGACATAACGATTTGTACATCTCATTGTTGCAATGGGTCCACCTGTATCCCTATTTAAACAATTTGTTTTCCCCTTCCCCTACACAAATTATACCTACATCAAGTACAGTGAAAGCAGGGTTATACTGTAGTGGAGGGACATACATAGCAACAAAGAAATAATCTTATAAATGTGTTAGAAAAATCGCATGAAAGAAAAAAAACATTTGAATACATATCTTAGTGTTCATTTCCCTAACATCACCTTATCTGACCTTTTCTGCTTGACTCAGACATATACTAGATATTGCAAATAAGGGAAACCATGGGACCTATGTTTCTTTGGGCCGGCATTACTTCTCTTAATATAATTTGTTCCAATCTTTCCATTTCCTAACAAATGGGGCAATGCCATTCTTTCTGATGGAGGCAGAGAATTCCATTGTGTATATATACCACATTTTCTTGAACCATTCATCTACTGAGGGGCATCTGGGTTGGTTCCATATCTTAGCTATAGTAAATAATGCTGCAATAAACATAGTCGTGCTGGTAGCTTTAGTGTGGTGTTGTTCATAAACATTTGGGTAAATGCCCAAAAGTGGGATTGCTGGGTCATAGGGGAGTTCTCTGTGGAGTCTTTTGAGGAATCTCCATACTGCTTTCCAAAGTGGTTGAACAAGTTTACACTCCCACCAACAATGACTTAAGGTTCCCTTCTGTCTACATCCCCTCCAGCATCTGTTATTATTACACTTCTTGATTTTAGCCATTCTAACTGTAGTGTGGTGGTATCTCAATGTTGTTTTGATTTGCATTTCTTTTTTTGGGGGGGGTCTGGTCGTGGGGCCTGAACTCTGAGCCTGGGCGCTGTCCCTCAGCTCTTCAGCTCAAGGCTTGCGTTCTAC
Source organism: Dipodomys merriami (assembly GCF_024711535.1). Lineage (NCBI taxonomy): Eukaryota > Metazoa > Chordata > Mammalia > Rodentia > Heteromyidae > Dipodomys > Dipodomys merriami. Next base: position 94,452 of record NW_027202557.1, read on the forward strand.
CACTTGAGCCACAGCACCACCTCCGGCTTTTTTTTTCTTTTTGCTTATGTGGTGCTGAGGAATCGAACTCTGGGCCTCATACATGCAAGGCAAGCACTCTACCACTGAGCAACCTTCCCAGCTCCTGCATTTCTTTATGGCTAGGGATGTTAAGCATTTCTTCTTGTGTCTATTGGCCATCCTTCTTTCCTCTTCAGAGAAGTTTCTCTTTAAGTCTTTAGCCCACTTGTTTCTTTGAAGATTTGTTGTTGGGGGATTTAATTTTTTTGAGTTCAAGGTATGTTTTAGATATGAGACCCTTGACCGATGTATGGCTAGTGAAGATTTCTCCCAATACATCGGTATTCTATTGATCTTGCTAGCTATGTCCTTTGCCATGAGAAGCTCTGCAATTTCATGCAGTCCCATTTGTCCAACCTTTCTTTGATTTGTTGTGTTTCTGGATCTCTATTAAAAAAATTTCGGCCTGTGCAACGGAGACCTAGGGTTTATTTCTACTCCATCCTGTAATGTTTTCAGAGTGTCTGCTTTGACTCCAAGGTCTTTGATGGGATCCTGATTTTAATCTATTAGATATATATCCAAATGTAGAATTACTAATCATATAGAAGTTTTATTTTTAGTTTTATGAGGCATCTTTATACTGGTTTCCATAGTTATTGCACTATTTTAAATTACCCTCAAGAGAGCACAAAGGTTCTGAGATCTAGGTTCTGAATTCTCTATCTGATTGACAATAGTTGTTTTACTCCTCTTATCTGTTTTCTTATCTTTTTTTATAATAGCCATCTTAACAGCAATAATATCTTAAGATAATTTTACTTGCCTTCCCTGATAATGATGGCGAACATACTCTCAAAGACTAATGATGATGATTTGTATGACTTCTTTGGATAAACATCTGTTTAAACTGACATTAAAAATAGTTCACACATATAGATTGCTTCTTTTTATTTCTCATACAGGGAATATTTAAAGCAGAATAATTTGAGACTCAGGAGAGTCATAAAAGTTTACATTGCCTTCCTGGACTCTGAAATGGGGGAAATACTACCAATTTTGCATAAAAATCCCTTGAGTTTTTCTTTATTCCCAAAATAGTAAGTGAAAAGAATTTCAACAGCATGTTGGTAAGAGCTATGAGTCAATTATGAATGGTATACATAATGGATAATAGCTTTTCCTGAAAACCCATGTAATGGTCATGGACAATATTAGCACAAAGCAAGTGAAAACTTTTGGATACTGTAAATCATTCGGAGCAAAGCATCAGTGATGTTCTCATTTATTTATTTTATTTTTCTTAGGTTTCTATGGGAAACTTTACCAAAAGAGAATATTTTGTTTTATTTTAAAATAGAATGTTAACCATTTGTTTATTTATGCAAACCAAAAATGTTTGCTAGATTTCTGAACCCTGAATAAAATATAATTTCATCATTATTCATCTCCTAAAAAAGTCAAAATCACTAGAGACAACATTCCAAAATCTTTTGGAAATGTGCATTTGAGAAGAAAATTATTTCTCATCTCTCAAATAAAAAGGCTTAAATTATTTATTTTAGAAGTGAAATCCCAGGCAATACACATCTTAAGGCATTTAATATTTCACAAAGTCTGGCTAAATTTTTAATTCAACTAAGTTTTATTTTCATATGTTTCATGGTTTTTCTTAAAAGAGAATATTTAAAAACATACAAAACAAAAAAACATGCATAGACTTATCAGGTAGCCACTGACTCATGTCTCATGCTTGTAATTGTAACTATTCAAGAGGCTGAGATCTGAGGATCACAATTTGAAGACAGCCAGGACAGAGAAGACTTTATCTCCAGCTAACTAGGAGAAGTTATATTTGGAACTTCTAGAGCACCAGCCTTGAGCAATAAGCCTATGGGATAGTACCCTGGCCTTGAGTTCAAGTCCCAGTGCCCAGTGACAACAGCGCGCGCGCGCGTACACACACACACACACACACACACACACACACACACACACACACACACACACACACACACACACAGATCATCTATGAATCATCCACCTATAAAAAACAATTAGTTTTCCAGAAAACAGCTTTTATTTCTATTTCATTTATGCAAATCTTTGTTGCCCATTCCTATTCCTATGATAATTTGTTTTCCATATATCCCATATTCCTCTTCAGAGAACTACAATGAACTACAGTTCGTCTTTATGGCTATATACACTTGTTTATTTCAACTTATTAAATATATTTGCAACAATAGTGGCTGCCTTTAGTTAAATATTTTATCCTCACTGTTAACCCGACCATCTTGCTCCACGAGGCCCATCTGTCTTTCTTTCATCATTTTATTTGATAGGAAATGGCTGTAGCCACTTTTTCACTCATTTGTTTTTATCATATCACGTCATTTTAGTTTGCTTTCTTGGCAGGCGGGTCTTGTCTGGACCAATTCTGTAGTCAGACTTCCAGCTACCATGGCAGTGCTTCATGAGCTGTACCTCTGAATAATGTAAATTGTCACCATCTTTTGTAACCTCACAGCATATAATAATAAAGAATCAAATTACAATATAACCTCCTCCTCTATGTTCTGCAATATATAGCCTCGAAATTGTTTCTAATTCTTTCTTTTCATAAAATTTAAAGACAACATGTCATCAGGCAGAGCTAACTATTGTTCCCATAGCTAAAAATATGTTCTTCAAATTAGATTGAAAATTGAGAAAATGGATTTCCTTTTTCACTTGGATAGTTGACTTTTTAAAGACATAACTAGTTCTAAAAGTTGTAGGCTTAAAACCTAAAATGGGAGATTAAAATTCTTTATACAATCATTTTATTATGAGCACCCAACAGCCCAATAGCTTACCTTGCAGTATATGAAAAAGATGAACCTTCAAAATAAATTATTGTTTTGTAATACCACACTTTCATCATTTGAAATTCTTTACTTCAAAATGGTTCTAGAAAACCAGTTGCCTGTAAATTTAAGATATTCCTGTATACACATCGGCCACTCTAACTAGGATGATAAAGGATGACAAATTTTAAGCCTATTTTATTTGGAAGCATTGTTAATTGAAGGCACTGAGAAACAATGACAATTACCAAGCAACAAATTAGCATAACTCTTTTAGATCTAGACGTTACTTTATAAAGCAAAGGTCATACATTTGTTCAAAACCTGAAAAGAACCAATCATTTTTTTCTCTTTTCTTCCTTTTCCCTTGCTTGAGACATTTAAAACTACAGTGCTATCAAATGAAAATCTTGCTTCTGGCTTCTCCTCAGGAAAACAAAACCAAACGAAACAAAAGAACAACACCCAGAAGATCTGGCAGGTCATATTTCCATGGGAACAAGCAGCTTGGGATTGAGTAGCTGAGTCTTTTGGGTAAATTATGATCTGTGCCGTACTGCACAACAACCCAAACAAATCCAATCCCTGAAATTACCTTGTCATTGGGTTTAGGGTCTACTCTAAATTCACATGTTGTCTCACTAAGATCCTTTATTGACTACATTTGCAAAGAGCCTATGTTTAAATGAGATCATACTCCCAGGTACGCAAAGGTAATAGAAGGGTCAGACTTTGTACCTATTTTTGAAGGTCACAATTTAAACCATTAAATATTTATTTATCTTTTTGACAGATTAAAGTAAATCTGTGCCCTATTTGTGTTTTAACTATTTAAGCTTATTTTCTAATTTAAAAGCAAGTACTGAATAAACTCTGGCTGTAACTGTGAAGTTTTACTTTGATTCTGAATCTAGGATCAGTGCTGGATTATCAACAGTTGAAGCCAATAAGCCACCTGTTAACCATAGAGTAAACTGCACTGAAGGAAGTCTTACCATCTAAGCCACATATTTTAGTTCTGAAATGACAGAGTAACTGTTATTTTTCTATCTTGGCCAATGTTTTTGAAGAGGAGTTTCATAGTATAATAGTCAGCTGGAAGGCGAATGCATCTTTGACTTTACAAAAATCCGTGACAAAGTACTTAGAAATATAAAAGGGCTTAACTTTTGATTAGCTTAAAATAGCCCATTATGGGACTACTTACAGCACAAAATTTGGCAAATGCTGCAAATCAAGGTCCTTCCTCCCCAGAGTCACCACTAACTTCAGGTTATCAAATAATTTGTTGGTAGTTTGGAAATTTCAGAGAAAAGGTAATTAAAAACTTAATTTTTCTCACATACATTTCATTAATGTAAAATGCAAGAGCAGTTATTATAGTCCCCAAACTAGTACTTCCTATTATTATTCCTTAAGTGATCCTTAAGATCACTGAAGATAGGTACAAATTTAAAAAGATGAATTGATCTCAGAGAATAAATTTTTAAATCATTTGCCAGAGACTGGACTTGTTATCACAATGTTATTGACTACAGAAATAATGACCCAATTTCAGAAATTATTCATACTTTTCTGATGAACATTGCAATAGAAATATCACTATTCATCAAACATATAAACAATATTCCAGTGTAAAGTTTGAAATTCAATGTGCATAGGTTTATTTGCAAGCAAAAATAAAACAAACAGAATTAGATTTCCAACGCCTGTAATTCTAGCTACTCAGGAGGATGAGATCTGAGGATCATGGTTTGAAGCCAGCCTGAACAAGAAAGTTGGTGTGATTGTTATTTCCAATTAATCACCAAAACCCTGGAGTGGAGCTATCAAGTGATAGAGCAGTAGCCTTGAGTACAAAAGTTCAGGGATAGTGTTCAGGCCCTGAGTTCAAGCCCAGAACCAATACACACACACCCACACACACACCCACACCCACACACACACACACACACACACACACACACACACACACACACACACACACACACACACACACAAAACCCATAGTCTTGGAATGTGGCTTAGTGGTAGAGTGCTTGCATGAAGTTCTGGGTTCAATTCCTCATTGAAGGCCAGAAGTGTTGCTGTGGCTCAAGTGGTAGAGTGTTATCCTTGAGTAATAGAAGCTCAGGGACATTGCACAGGACTTGAGTTCAAGAGTTAGGAGTTGCAAAAAACAATCCACAATTAGAAATATTTACAAAATAGATTGTTGAGCAAGAGATATAGAAAAATCTATCCCTTTGTGTGGGTTTGCTCCTGGAGAGGACCTAGCACCACAAAGCTCTTCCATTTTCAAAAAATGCATATCTGGCAAACTAACTACAGTTTAGCAGAATAAGTTCAAAATAATGATTCCATCATAAAATTGATTAACTGAATCAATATAAGGATACAGGCCTGCCTGGTATCATTCCCCATTGCACCTTTCACAGGAAAAAGATGTAGAGGTTTGGTTGTCACTGAGATGCTTGTTAAATTTGCTACAAAGTTAACAAGTATCATGCTCACAGGGAAACACAAAAAACTCCATTATGTAATGACACTATTAAATGGAATTTATATTACAATCCCATGACAGAGCAATGGCTGTGGCATGCTCACAACGTGTGGTGGGATCAGGGTTGATGTGTGTGTGTATTGAAAGGTGTATCATTAGACATGTAGAGAAATCACACCCAAAGGCCTTCTCTGTGGAAGTGCTGTCAATTATCATCCTGATTTTTTTTTATCTTAACTCAGTATTGAAGGAAATGATTGAGATTGAAAAGATGGTTTATATCTTATTATATCTGCCAGGTACTGGATTTAGGGAAGTAGGGATAGGTGACTGATGAAGCAGATAAAATGTCTTGTTTTAATGTTGGACCATGTGGAAGTAAACATAGAAACCAAACAAGAGCTTCTACCCTAAATGAATCAGAATTTCTTATAGTTCAACTTGTTATTTTAGAAGACAGTAAGTAGTGTGGAGAAAATGAAGACTGTGAGCAGAGAGACAGAAATTGGGGTTAGAGAAGTGTCTAGGGACAGGGTAGTAGGAGGTAAGGGAAGATTTCTCTGGGACGATTGCTTAGCTGCTGTGGAGGAAAATTGGTATAGAACAGAGTACTGCTACCTGTTCCAAGGGCAGGTGATCACAGAGGTTTTGAAAAGTTAAAAATATTTGTTATAGGAGGGTGCCAGCGGCTCAGGCCTGTATTCTAAGCTGCTCAGGAAGCTGCGATCTGAGGATCACAGTTCAAAGTGAGCCTAGGTAGGCAAATCCAAGAGACTCTTATCTCCAATTAACCCACAAGAAGTCAGAAGTGGAGCTGTGGTTCAAGTGGGAGATCACCAGACTTGAGAGAAGAATCCAAGCAAGAGTGCAAGGCTCTGAGTTCAAGTCTGAAAGCTAGCAAAAAATGTTGTCATAAATTCAAAATGCCAAATAGTTGGCTTATGAATATAAGCATCAAAGATACGTCCATTAACTTTGATAGATGAAACCCATTGTTACAGGGTCCAGGAATATACTCCTGGTTCCATAGGTCCAGACTAAGCATATATTTTCTTCTTTTTTATGTTTTTTATTATAAAAATAGAATACAGAGGGACAGTTACATGAGTAAGGTAATGAATACATTTCCTATTGAACATTATTTCCTCCTCCTTTGTTTTTCCTCTACCATACCTTCCCTCCCCACCTCCCCAGCTACTTCCTTCCCCCTCCCAAGTTGAGTACACATTTTCTTTAGCTTTATATAGGAGGAAAAGGCAGTGGCAGGAGAGAAATGCATATTTTTTGTTTTTGTAGTTTGGTTTTTTGTTCTACTCTTAGGTCTTGAACTCAGGGCCTGGATGCACTCCTTTAGCTTTTATAGTCAAGCTAGCACTGTACCACTTGTGCCACAGCTCCACTTTGGGCTTTTCAGGGCTACCTAATTGGAAATACATATCACTGACTTTCCTGCCTTGGCTGGCTTTGAATCAGGATCTTCAGATCTCAGCCTGCTGAGTAGCTAGGATTACAGGTGTGAGACACCAGCATCCAATAACAAATGCATAATTTTAAAGTCCCAGTCACACACGTGTTCATGTGGTGAGAGTTGGAAGGCAGTACTCATAGAGAGCCAGGCAGTTCATCATCTCAGGATTTCTCAGCTGGAACCTGGATACAGTAAGTCATTGGTCTGGTAGGTGGATATAAAGTGGAAGCTGAGATGCCAAGCTTTTATACTGCTTTTGGTTAATCTCTGAGCCCAAATGATAGTGCCCCTCAGTCAAAGGGCCTTCGGATCTGTTACAATATTATGCTCAAAATGGCACAAAATATTAAGATTGGGGAACTCCAGGTTTCTTCTTGGTAGACGAAGAAGTGAGACAAGTATTTGACTTGCTAAGGTTTTGGATAATCTACAATGCTTATTAGAGAATCTCAGAAATTGGACTTTATTTTAAGCAAAATGCAAATCCTACAAACAGAATATGGTTTATCCTTTCAAAATTGATTATTACATAAAAATAGATTGGAAAGTAATTGGACATATCTCCCAATTGAAGCTTTCAGAGTTTGCAGTGTGTGCTAAATTATCTAGACCAGTGGAAAATTGCTTTATAATGCTGGGTCCATATATAGTCTAAAAGTCTGAAACAATAGGACAGAGTAAAAAAATAATCACTGCCCTTTCTAAGACCTAAAATTACAACAGAGGAAATAAAAACAAAGCTATGGAACCCATAGCAAATGCTATAGAATTCAAAGTGAAATAGAAATCCAGGTAGGGAATTATAAATGCATCCTATCTCACAGAAGTGGCACAGAGAGGAGTACACTGCACTAAGGCACAAACACCAAATTCTGGTTTGAGCCCCCGGTGTGCCATTTAAACCGCCTCATAGAATTGAACAATTTATTTTGCATCAATTTCTTTCTGGAAAATTTGTAGTTACACCAACCTCAAAGCATAATGTAACTATCACACAGGTTAATAATACATGGAAAAACACCTAGAATAGCACCTAGTATAAAAAGGGATAAATAAGTAATAAGATTTCACAGTCTTTGTGATAACTTGATAGACTTGAAGTCATTAAAAATACATTAAGATGGACAGGTTCTGGTTCTCACACCTGTAATCCTAGCTATTCAATTTTTTTCAATTGATTCAGACTTATCCTGCTTGATTTCTTCTTGTGTAAGTTTTGACAGATATTTTGGAAGAAATTGGTCTATTACATTTAGATTATCAAATTTGTGGCATAGGTTTGTTCACAATATTCCTTTGTTATCTTTATTATACTTTAACATCATTGAAATTATCTGATATCTCTTTTATTTCTCATATTGTTAATTTATCTTATCCTCATCTTAAGTAGTATCTTACTGATTTTCTTGATCTTTTCAAAGAATTACTTTTGAATTTATCATTGCAGGTTTCGATGTATGGATTTTCTACAAGTTTCATTTATTTTTTCTGGGTGGTGGTAGTGGTATTAGAGATTGAACTCAGGAATTTTTCTAGTTAACTAAAATAGAAACTTGGTTTAATAACTTGAGGTCTACCTCCTACTGTATGCATTCAGTGCTAGAAGTTTCTTTCAAAGCACTGCTTCTGATGCATTTCACAGTTTGAGATATATTTGTTCGTTTCTTTGTTTAGGTGACACTGGAGTTTGACTCAGGCCCTCACATTTGCTAGTCAGGTGTCATACTGCTGATCCATATCTCCAGTCTTTTTAGCATTGGTTATATACTTCTGAGATGTGTCTCACCTCCTTCCCATATGGATTTTCATCATTGCTGAGATGACTGGTGTATACCATCTTCATTCCATTAAATGAAGTTTTGAAGACTTTTGTTTTCCACCCTGGCTGGCCTGGAACATCAATCTGCCTAGTCTCAGCCTTTCACATAGCTAAGACAACAGATATGTACCCTGGACACCTAGCAGTGTTTAATCTTTAAGTATCTTTCTATTATTAATTTATATTATGGATTTCAAGTTTAATTCTATTTGGTCCAAGAGCAGGTATTATATTATTTCTATTGTTTTCATTTATCTTCTTACCTGGAATTTTCTCTGTCTCGATGAAAGCTCATGTGTGACCTTTTTTTTTTTTTTCATGTGTGAACTTGAAAACAATCCCTTCTAATGTAGATGTCAATTATATTTATCTGACTGATGAAGGATAATTTCATGGGTTCAGAATTCCACGTTAGTGATTTTTGTTTTTAGTAGAGTTTAAGTATTTCACTTCATATTCTTACTTGTTTGGCTTCTAAAAATGAAATTCTTGTCTTTGTTCGTCCATAGAAAAATATATTATAATCTCTCTGTACAGTATTTTCACATAAAAAAGTAAAAAAAGGAAAAACATATTATATAATCTATATCATGATTGGACTCTCTTACATGTATAAATTGATTATATATTTTAAATTATAGCTGTATGTATTATATGCGTATATAATATAAAGTTATAAATCTTGAGCCCCTTCTAATACTCAAAAACTTTCCTTTAGCAGTATTCTTTTTTATTTTTTTATATTTTTGATGCTCCCCTCCCCCCATAACAGTATTCTTTTAGTTTGTTTTTCTGTGTGCCGGAATTGAGACTTGAACTCGGGGCCTTGGATTCTCTCTCTATTTATTTGAGATTTGAGGCTAGCATGCTACCATTTGAGTCATACCTCTGGCTATTTGCTGGTTAATTGGAGATAAGATTTTCTGGTATTTTTCTGCCCAGTCTGACTTCTTTGACCTGCCATCCTAGGATCTCAGCCTCTTGAGTAGCTATAATTACAGGTATGAACCACTAGCAGTGTTACAATGTAGAAAATAGAAGCAGGTCCAGGGCATGTATATGGTCAGTAGTCAGCTGACTAACTTTGAGAATTCCATTTTCAGAGTTTAGGAATGCTTCCCATTTTCTTATTCTTATATTGAGCTATCAGTTCTTTCTTTCATAAATGCACTTTAAGCAGATTTTGCAGGAGTAAGCTTCATTTTAAGATTCATATAGCTTATAAGTAGTGTAATGACTTTGTCCCCAGGGAAAATAAGGTATTTCAGACTCATTGTCATAGGAACCTCGTAATCCTCTAGAAAGTTCTGCTCTCATGGGGTCAAGGAAGGTTTCCCTCTGATTGTCATAGACATCAGGAAAGTGTCCAGGGACTTGTCATCACCTGTACTACAGTTCTGCAAGATGCTTAGACCTTTTGGCTATTTTTAATTTATAACCATGAACTATTACAGCATGCCACATATACCTGTTTGTGTGAGGATTTTTTTCTTCTTTTAGGGGCCTTTATTGTTGTTTGCAGAATTCATTCTGGTAACTTGCTGTTACCAGAGTTTCTCCTGAAAGTGTAGCTCATACCTGACATTAATTTGGGGAAAGTTCTGTCATTATTATTTCAAATACTTTTTCTATTTCTTTTCCTTTACTCCTTATGATATTCCCATCATCCATATGTAACGTCTTTTGCAGTTATCCCATATTCCTTTGGTATCTTTTTTTTCATTCTTTGAAATGAAAAGGTATTTTACTATTTTAGGTTATACTATAAATCTTTTGTAAAATGATAATTGTTTATTAATATATTTTATAAAAAATAATTCATACTTTCATACAATATAATTGACTATATTTTCATTCTTCCATATTTTCAGTTTTGAATTGTCTTGTTTGTGAAATCCTTTCTCTGAAGTTTTTTCTAGGTGAGTTCTATATTCTCAGATCCTTTTATTTTTTTCCTGTCCAGAGACTAACCTTAAATCATTTTCAACTTACTTAGACACTCATTAACCTGTGTGTCTAACAATTATGTTGCTTTCATCAATTTTAAGTGTATATATATCAATCAGCAAGAGAACCAAAATATTCTCTCAATCTATGTGATGAATTCCTCTTCATTAACAAATGATTAAACAATTAAACAGCTTTGCTCAATGTTTCTATTAAAAATGTGCCATAAAAATTATTGCTACAGTACAATCACTATCAGTAAATAAATTATTCAATATGTGATTATCAGAGACTTCTGTAAAGTCAAACTAAATGAATTCCAACTCACATTCTCCTTAGTTAATCTCAAAATAGTCCTAGCCACTCTAGAAAGTATGACAGACCTGAAGTGGAACAGACTAGAAGGCGAAGAAATGAATACAAGAACCCACAGCTATCTGATAAAATGTATGGTGGAAAAAGACAGCCTCTTCAACAAATGGTGCTGGGAAAACCAAATGTCCATATATATGACCTCTCTCACACCTTAAATTAAAATCAATTCAGAGTGGATCAAAAACCTCAATATAAGATTTAAAACTTTACTACAGGAAAGAGTAAACATTAGAATGTATTGACGTAGGCAGAAACTCCCTAAATATAACTCCAGGAACTTAGAAAATAGAAAAGAGACTTGGCAAATAGGATTGTATCAAGCTAAAAAGCTTCTGCACAGCAAAGGACATGGTTATTAACCTAAAAATACAACCTGTAGAAGACCTCTAGCCAAAAAAGAAATGCAAATCAAAACAGAATCAAGATTCCATCTCATTCTAGACATAATGGCCATCATCAAGAATACAAACAGCAACAAATGCTGACAAGAATGGAGTAGGAGGGGAGAAGGAACCTTAATTGGTGGAAATATAAATTAGTACAACTTTGAACAACAGTTTAACAAAAAGAATACTAAGGAGCTCAAATATGAGTGAGAGGGATGGGAAATAAGGAGAAGTGAGTAGAAAAATAGAGGGATGAATGGTGGGCAAATATAGTCATAATATTCAATTTGCACATGTGGAAATGGAACTCAGACATATTAGAAAATAGGCAAGGAAATGGATATGTGGAGGGGAGAATGATGGAAGCATTAACTGATCAAAATGCACTGTACATGTAAAGGGACACATTTAGTTGAAACTCCTACAACTATCTAAAAATAATTAAAAAGGGAAGAAACCATGCCAAACGACACAGGAGATATTGGGTTAGAAAGATATACTAGTTCTATCCAAAATGTATCAAAATTTTTGACTGGGTGACCACAGCTTGTTCCTCTTCCAGGATCTTGAAGGGCTCCCAAGAGGTTAAGCTTAAACTTCATTAGCTTCATACAAACCTATCTCTGCAGATTTTACTTGACCCTCAAAATTATCTCTTAGCTTAGTGTTTTCAGAAGCCTGGGCAGCTCTGGGAAAATGTTTAGTGAATTAATGAAAGTGGTCAAATTTTAATCAACACAATGAGCAGGAAGTCCATCAGAGGTGTGGTAAAAATAATGTACAGAGGGGATTTTTAATACACTAAATCAAGCAGTATTATAGTGTCAATGGTGTGTTAAGTCCTGTGGGTTCTAAAACAGAATTCCTGGCTTCCTCTTCTAAAATATCCTCTGATCTTTCCCATGACTCAGTTTCCTTGTCTGGAAAATAAAATAGTATATATAATTCTAGTGACTTTTCATGTGTTAACTATAGGTATTAGTTAACACAATCATTTTTGTGAGAAGTAAAATTATTAATACCTGTAAAGCTTAAAATTTCATGCCAAGTGTTGTAGTGTGTGTGTGTGTGTGTGTGTGTGTGTGTGTGTGTGTGTGCGGTAAAATTGGGCTTGTTCACATGCTTGCTTGGTTTTTACTCAAGACCTGTTGCAACAATGAGAAGTACAAAATGTCATGTCAAAACCAGCTTTACAATGTCGGTGGGAGGGGAGGGGGTATAATTGGGTGGGGGGAGGGGGGAGGCTGGGAAGGGAGATGAAGGGTAAACAAAGGAGGAGGCTGCAATGCTTGGTAAGAAATGTATGCATTATCCTGCCCATGTAATTGTAGCCCCTCTGTACAGTATCTTCTCAAATAAAATAAAATAATATTAAAAAAAAAAAGAATGGTGCTCTGCCACTTGAGCCATACCTTGCCTTCTAAGAGTTTCAATACAGAGTAAATATTTTAAAGGGTAACTATCTTTATTTTTCAAACAGAACATTCCTTCCTTTGCACAAATATTTTAAGGAAAACAAAAATAAACTATAATTCTTAAAATTAAAATGAAATTGATACTTGGAGTGAATTAAGTGATCCATAAACTAAAGATAAAAAACTTGATAAGAGCTGGTGTATGGACAAAGTGGTAGAATGCCACCCTGAGTTCAAACCTCAGTCAAACAAAAAAATGAGTTAATTTTACATTGAACACGGTGGCATATATATAATCCTAGCTATTCTGCAGGTGGAGATAGGGAAGATTGCATTTTTTAATTGTGAAAGTACCATATAGAGAGGTTACAATTACATGAGCAAGGTAATGTACATTTCTTATCAAGCATTGTTGCCTCCTTCTTTGTTCCCATCCCTTCCCCCATATGCGCCCCCCCACCAAAGTTGTAAAGTTCGTTTTTTGACATAACGTCTTGTACATCTCATTGTTGCAATGGATCCACCTGTATCCTTATTTAAACAATTTGTTTATTCCCTTCCCCTCCACAAATTATACCAACATCAACTACAGTGAAAACAGTGGTTATACTGTGGGGGAGGGACATACAAAGCAAGAAAGAAATCATCTTATAAATATGTTAGAAATAATCACAAGAAAGGGGCAGGAAAGTGGCTCAGTGGTAGATCACTTGCTTGCATGCATGAGGCCCTAGTTTCAATTCCCCAGCACCACATAAACAAAAAGAAAAAAGCCAGAAATGGTGCTGTGGTTCAAGTGATAGAGCGCTAACCTTGAGCTGAAGAGCTGAGGGACAGTACCAAGGCCCAGAGTTCAGGCCCCACAACCGGACCCCCCCCCTCAAAAAAAGAAAAAATCACAAGAAAGAAAAAAAACATGAGTCCTTATCTTAGGGTTCATTTTGCCTAACATCAACTTATCTGACCGTTTCTGCTTGTCTCAGACATATACTAGTTATTGCAAATAAGGGAAACCATGGGACCTATGTTTCTTTGGGCCTGACTTACTTCACTTAATATAATTTGTACCAATCTTTCCATTTCCTAACAAATGGGGCAATGCCTTTCTTTCTGATGGAAGCAGAGAATTTCATTGTGTATATATACCACATTTTCTTGATCCATTCATCTATGAAGGGGCATTTGGGTTGGTTCCATATCTTATCTATGGTAAATAATGCTGCAATAAACGTAGTCGTGCTGGTAGCTTTAGTGTGGCCTTGTTTGTGATCATTTGGGTAAACGCCCAAAAGTGGTATTGCTGGGTCATAGGGGAGCTCTATATGGAGTCTTCTGAGGAACCTCCATACTACTTTTCAAAGTAGCTGATATGGAATAATAAAATACCCCGAATAGCAAACACAATCCTTAACAGAAAAAATAGTGCTGGAGGAATATCAATACCAAATTTCAAACTTTACTACAAAGCCATAGTAATGATACCAGCTTGGTACTGGCACAAGAACAGACTTCAGGACTAATGGGATAGAATTGAGAACCCAGAAATGAACCCACAGACCTATAGCCATCTAATCTTCGATAAGGGAGCTAAAAAAAAATAGAATGGAAGAAAGACAGCCTCTTCAGTAAATGGTGCTGGCAAAATTCGTTAATCACTTGTAGAAAACTAAAGCTAGATCCTTATATATCACCCTGTACTAGACTCAACTCCAAATGGATCAAAGACCTGGGTGTCAAAGCAGACACCCTGAAAACATTACAAGATAAAATAGGAGAAACCCTAGGTCTCCTTGGCACAGGCAGAAATTTTTGTAAAAGAGATCCAGAAACACAGCAAATCAAGGAAAGGTTGGACAATTGGGAGTGCATGAAATTGCAGAATTTCTGCAAGACAAAGGTCATAGCTGGCAAGATCAATAGGAAGTCCACTGATTGGGAGAAGATCTTCACTAGCCATACAACGGACAAGTGTCTCATATCTACAATATACCTGGAACTCAATTAAATCCCCCAACAACAAATCCTCAAAGAAACAACTGCCCAATAAATAAGTGGGCTAAAGAATGAAAGAGAAATTTCTCTGAAGAGGAAAGAAGGATGGCCAATGAAGAAATAAATTCTCAACCTCCCTAGCCATAAAAGAAATACAAATCAAAACAACATTGAGATTCCACCTCACCCCAGTTAGATTGGCTATAATTAAGAACTCTATTAACAACAGATGCTGAATGGGATGTGGACAGAAGGGAACCTTACTGTATTGTTGGTCGGAGTATAAACTTGCTCAACCACTTTGGAAAGTAGTATTGAAGATTGCATTTTGAAGCCAGCTTGGGTAAAATGTGTTTCCAGATCAACCAACAAGCAGGGATAATGGTACACATTATAATTTGAGCTATGAAGGATGAGTATGTAGAGGATTATGATCCGAGGCTGGCCCCTGGCAACAACAGAAATGGATACCTAAACCTACATGCTCAACGTTATCTTTTGCAAAATGTGGAAGAGAAGCCCTTTAAGGCATATGTGTGTGTGTGTTCTATCTGAATGTCAAGGGTTGAAGTGTTGAAGTAGCATGGAAAATAAAAACATGGACCTCTTCTTGTTGAACTGAGGAGCATAACGTAAATTCTTTTTTTTTTTTTTTTTTTGTCGGTCGTGGGGCTTGAACTCTGGGCCTGGGCGTTGTCCCTTAGCTCTTCAGCTCAAGGCGAGCGCTCTACCACTTGAGCTACAGTGCCACTTCCTAACGTAAATTCTTCTATGAACTCAGGAATGCAGCTCGGCTGAATCCCAGCTTTGAGATATTGCAATAACAGACTTTCATCAATTTTTCCTGCTACTGGAAAAAAGATACTAAACGAAATATTAGTGCTTAAGTCTCAAACACTTCTCTTTCTCATCCACTTCAGAGTTTACATGATGGAGAATGATCAAGTTTTCCTGGGGGGACAGTGCTCACCAATATGGGGCAGGATTTATCAGGCATGTGCTCACTAATATCTGAGAAAGCAAGATTGGAATAAAGGGGATATTTGGGGGTTTTCTCTTGGGTGGTATTTTTTGTTTGGTTTTGTTTGGTTTTTGCTAATCCTGGGGCATGAACTCAGGACTAGGGTCCTGTACTTGAACATTTCTGCTCAAGGCTAGTACTTTACCACTTAAGCCACAGCCCTATTTCTGGCTTTCTTTGGTAGTTAATTGGAGATAAATTTCTCAGGAAGTTTTCTTCCTGGCCTTTCAACTGCAAGCCTCAGATCTCATCCTCAGCTAAGATAACATGTATGAGCCACCAGCAACCAGCTGGAATACTTGGATTTTCTTGCTTTTTTTTGATCCTGTGGGGCAAGCCAGACAAAATGTAACATTTTCTTTTACCAAATAAGAAAGAGAAACTTTTAAATCCAACTGTATGTGATCTGTTAGAATGAAGAGTTTTAAATTTTATAAAAACTTCATATTTTCATTGTGCTAATACACAGAATCTTCAAAATCCAGAAAATATTCATTCTGATTATTATTATTATTTTGTTGTCTCAAAAAGAAATTGAGGCATTCCTAAATGGTCGTGTTATTCTTTCCCATATTTTCTTTTAAAAGGTCTTTGATGTGCTTCTAAATGTTACTGGTTTCTGCAAGATAAAAGAAATTCCCTAGTACCACTTGAAATATAATGCTCTCCGTTAGAGTTTATGAGAAATTTCTACCTTCCACATAAATTATCACTTCAGTTAACTCTGTTAGTGTAAATTGTGTCTCTCTTAGGAGCCACAGATTTGCTAAACATTAGTCAAAGAAATAATAGAAGCCATTCTTATAGGAAATGATCAGTTAAAACAATACTTTTGTTTATGAGTATGTGTGTTGTGATTTGGAGTTTTTTCATAGAAGGAAGTCGTGGGGATGGAGCACAGGGTCTTGTGCACACTTCGCAAGAACACTACCACTGAGCTGCATCCCTAGCCCCTTGTGTGTGGTTTTGAAATCATGATGTCACAAGCCTGTAATAGAAATCAGTATAGCAATTCTGGGATTTGCCATGCATTTATGGAAACGCTGAGGAAAGATGAATTTTTAAAAGTTCCTGGATGTGGTTTTCATATCCTAACATTAGGGAAACATTGAGAAAGAACAAAAAATAGTAGGTTTCTTGAGTGCTGAGAACAACCATTATCATTTGGGTTTTTTTTTTTTGTTGTTCTTTTGTGCTAGTACTGGGGCTTGAGCTCAAGTCCCTTAGCCCTTTTCACACAAGGCTGGCTCTCTACCATGTGAGTCACAGCCACAATTCTAGTTTATTTTGTATATAATTGGAGATAAAAGTCCTGACTGGATTAGCTGCAAACTGTAATCCTCAGGTCACAGCCTCCTGAGTAGCTAGGATTACAAGCATGAGCCACTCATGTTGAGCTGTCATTTTGGTTTTTATCAGCCCATGAAACACATCTTTAATACTAATTTTCATGTTTTGACATTTTAAACTGTGGTGAATTATAAATAACCAAATTTCCAATATATAAGTGTTTAAGTTACATTGCTCATATTCATAGTGTTGTGCAACCATCACCAGTATTTAAATTTTTTATTGCTTCAAACAGAAACTGTAGAGCACATGGGCAGCAAAGATGGCGCTGGGAGGGAGTAGAGTGGGCAGAGCCCAATTGACCTTCTGATCAGTTCCTAACCAGTCCGTGAAGGCTTAGGTGCATGATAGGGTATGACCTTGACAGTGATTGGTTCCTCTTTCTCCTTTGCCTTTTTGTCTTTAAAAAGGGCTGCTCTCTGTTAATAAATGAGTTTTCTACCTGCTGGATTTGGCTCCCTCCTGTGTCTGATTGTCTCCCGGGCTGAGGGAGGCTGGGGAACGGGCGAGCGCCGCACTTACCTTTCCTCAGACCCCGTCCGTCTTTCGTGGGACGGACAAAGACCCGACAGAAACTGTATCATCATTAATCAATAAATTGTCACTCATCTCTTCCTCCCTCTAACTGTGGACAATCTCTAATCTGCTATCAGTTTCTGTTGTCTATTCTAGATATTTCTTATAAGTACAATCATACATGAGCTATGCTTTTGTGTCTGGTTTGAAATACTTAGTTTTATAATGTTTTTCAAGGTTGGTGCAGTCCATGTTACAGCATGGACAGAGTGTCATTTATTTCTTGTGGCACATTAATTTCCACACTATGAGATGCCATATTTTGTTTATTCATTCATCTATAAATGAACATTCGGAAGGTTTCTCTCCAGTATTTATAAATAAGGCTACAATGAACACTGGCATCCATGTAAGTTCTATTGTCCATTGTTTGTTTGTATCTTTACAAATAGAATTGTTGAGTCATATTGTAATTCTATGTTAGACTCTTTGAAGATTCACCAACTTGTTTTCTATGTGGTTGTAACATTCTACATTCTCATTACCTTAGCTGTGCCAAAAGAGTTCAACTCCTCCTCTTTTTTTCCTAGTCCTGGGGCTTGAACTCAGGGTCTGGGCACTCTTCCTGAGCTTCTTTTTCTCTACCACTTGAGCAACACCATCAGTTCCAGCTCTCTCAATTTATGTGGTACTGAGGAATTGAACCCAGGGCTTCATGCATGCTAGGCAAGCACTCTACAACCAAGCCACATTCCCAGACCATTTTCTGTATTCTTTTTAAGTCACAGTCATTGTAGAAGGCATGAAGCAGTATCTTCCTGTGATTTTGATGGCATTTTCCTAGCAACTTTGGGGTTGCTTAGTGGTTCTTTATCTCTCTGCTTTGAAGAAATGTTTGTTGAAGTTCCACAACTATTTTAAAGTGAATTTCCTTTTGTGTTACTTGATTGAGGAGTTCTTCATATATTCTCTGAGGTTAAAATCTATAATATATAGTTATTTTCTCACATTATTTAGGTTTTCTTTTAGCTTTCTTGGTAATGAAACTTGGTCTGTTTAAGAATAGTATCTATTTTTTTTCTTTGGATAAAAAGGGATACAAAAGTTCTTAAAATAATAATAACAGCCATAATTAAAAATGCCATGGGTTTTTCTCTCAGAGGTTCATTGTTCTTAGTGTATAATAGATTAATTAACCTCTTTTCTTGTGTGTGTAAATGAAAGCTGCTTTTAGTTAGGACCTCTAGAGTTTTTCAGAGGTTAAAAATGATAAAATTTGATAAAACTAAGTATTTATTTCACTTATAGAACAACTTTCTCTCCTCAACCTGAGTAATTATTTATACTATACTATTGGAGTTAGCTAATATTAATTAGAGGAAGGACTTTTTATCAAAGGAAGGGATTACATAAGTTGTGGGAATACATGATGTATTGAGGAATACTTACAGGCTTCTGATATATTTTAGAAAAAAATTAAATTTAAGAGAATCTTCATCAGGCTGGGAAGTTGGCTCAGGGGTAGAGTGCTTGCCTGGCATGCCTGAGGCCCTAGGTTCAATTCCTCAGCATCACATAAGCAAAAAGAAAAAAGCCAGAAGTGGCATTGTGGCTCAAGTAGTAGAACGCTAGCCTTGAGCTGAAGAGCTGAGGGACAGTGCCCAGGCCGAGTTCAGGCCCCACAACCAGACCCCCCCACACAAAAAAAGAGTATCTTCATCATAGAATCTACAGAAGTTAAATGAGTCGTGAACAAAGTTGAAGTTTGCCCAAACGCACAGAGTACAGAGATGAGACCAAAGTGGGTAAGTACTACCTGGATCTCCTTACTGTGAAATATCCTCCACATATTAATGGGATAAATGGAACTTTTCCCAAGCACACACAATTCATACCCTCAAGATAGAAGCGATTCCATTCAAGTATAGGCTTTGGAGGAATTTAACATTCAACAATAATTTTAAGAGATTCTTGATTATAGTAGACAAAAAGGATTATATTGACCTTTCAGTCTCAAAGCTTTATCCCTATTAGAAAATCTTCAAAAAATGATTTTGTGACTTTGGAGAAAATAATTAACTATAAAGCTTCATAAATTATATTAGAAAAATAAGTTCATAAAATGAAGAGTTGATGCGGAGTTATGAAAGACTTCATACTATTTTTCAAAGTCTCTTGGAATCAAAATCTCTTCTCAGTGTTTTGAGAAAGTAGAAATGTATCTAGTGTTAGAATCATGGATACCTAAAACATTGAGTCATCCCAAAATTCATTGTATCCCTGAAAAGTACGTAGTATCTTAATGGCACTCTCATGTGGAACCCAACTATTTGTCTTGGCATTTAAAACTGGGGAAGTGTTTTCTAGGGAATGAACCTTTAAAATATTCTTTTCTAAATAAAACAAAGGAAAAATCTTTCTTAAATAATTCTTTAAAAGGATTCATCAGCTGCAGAGATCTGACCTTATGGGTATCCGGGATGTGCAGGTACAGCAATGCTTTTGTGGAAGGGCTCTGGGAATATGGAACCACACTGAGCTCCTGGCTAGAATATGCTGCCAACTACAGGCAGAGCCCTGTGCAGTTAGGTGACCTATTGAAGTCCTCATTTATTTCTTTGTCATTGAAGGCAACTTTTTTTGGGGGGGGGGGTCCAGTAGTGGGGCCCTTCTGGGCCTGGGCACTGTCCCTCAGCTCTTCAGCTCAAGGCTAGCGCTCTACCACTTGAGCCACAGTGCCACTTTCGGCTTTTTTCCTTTTGCTTATGTGGTGCTGAGGAATCGAACTCAGGGCCTCAGGCATGTAAGGCAAGCGCTCTACCACCGAGCCACCTTCCCAGCCCATTGAAGGCAACTTTGAGATAGTGGTGCAGGCCCTGGAATCAGCAGGTATGGCTGCTCTGCAAATGCACTGCCACTCATTCAGGGAAGACAGCTTGAGCCCTGGGTAGCTTCTGCAGGTGTTAGGCCTAGCCAGGACAGGTTAGCTGTGCAAGCTGGAAGTGGCCCACAATGTGCGACTACATGCTGGCATGTGCAGCAGTTGTTAGCCCAGGTGGGATTCCCTCGTCTGACTTCACTCATCCTCCCCATTAAGGCCTTTGACACACCCTTCACTTCTGTCCCAACTTCTAAGCATGAAGACTGCCTCCTTGGCTCCATCTCCTGAGAGCTCAGTCACATGACTTACCTGATAGAGCTGAGTGTGGCCCTCTCCATGCTGACAGGGAAGATCCAGATTCTCCTAGGGTGAATCTCAGAGACTGAAAGGAGGAGGGATGGGTCAAGCACTCTGGTCATTGGCTTCACAGGCTGTAGGGGCACTGAGTGATAGGTAGAAGAACAGCTTATTCACAAAGCCCCAAGCTCAATGCTCTCTGGAGCTGCACATAAGAGAGCACAAAAGAGAAATAAAGAAGTTGGAGGACCAGGAGTGATCCAGAATATTGAGGGACCTCAGGGGACTGCTTCTAGTTAGAAAGAGACAATGTGTAAATAGGCATCAAAACCAGGCTTGCAATCCCAGCACTCAGAAGCCTGAGGAAGAAGGAAAGTGAGTTCAAGTCCAGCATGGATAACATGGGGAGACTGCCTCAAAAAACAAGGTCTGGAGGTGTAGCTCAAATATTAGAGTACCAGCCAGTGAGCAAAAGCATCAGATACTGAGTTTGAATGGTGTCTTGGTCTTCAAAATAAGAAAAGAAAGAGAGAAAGAGACAGAGAGAGAGAAAGAGAGAGAGAGAGAGAGAGAGAGAGAGAGAGAGAGAGAGAGAGAGAGGAAGGAAGGAAGGAAGGAAGAAAGAAAGAAAGAAAGAAAGAAAGAAAGAAAGAAAGAAAGAAAGAAAGAAAGAAAGAAAGAAAGAAAGAAAGAAAGAAAAGAAAAGAAAAGAAAGAAAAAAGAAAGAAAGAAAAATAAGGGCTAAAATGTGCCTTGATGCTACAGTGTTTGACTAGCACATGAAAAACCCTGGCTGTAATCCCTAGCATAGATAGGAGGAAGAGTGGGGGAAAGCAAGAAGAGCAGGACAGAGAGGGAAAGGGGAAGGGGGAAGGGAGAGGGAGAGGTCTCTGTGAAAAGAACATGCTAACTAATGGGTCTAGAATGTTGCTTTATAAGGCAAAGCTAACTATAGTGACTCCTGTAGCTGTCTATTGTGGTGCAAAAAAAGTTCCCAACACTGTATGACTGGCATTATCTCAGGTCAGGTATAGAAATCTGGCTCAGCTGGGTGACATGAGGTTGTTGTCAGCTGACTGTGGGACTGCAGTGTCACCCTGGCCTTTCTGAGCAGATATTAACCCAAGATCATTCATGGGAATTGGGGGAATGCCTGGCCTCCTCCATAAGCAGGATTATCATAAGGTCTTAGCTAATAGTTTCACCCATTTGCAGTTATGATATCAAGAGGGGCATGCACAGACAGTGAGGGACTCAGTCAGAGACAGGGCCCAGCTGCCCCTTTGCTGATGTTTGCTGCCAACACTATCTAAATCAGAATTAATGGATTGTGGATATGGTGCCTCTGTTGGGGATGTCTGGCTTTCCCTTCCTGGCTCTACAGTAATGGATTCTTCTATTGTTAGAGTAATGGCTCTTTTTTCTTACTAATACCTCATTTCCTCTGTAGCAAGCTCTCAGAGTGGATGTTCTCTCCAGGATCATGTACATAACTCCTTTCATATGAAAATGGTTGTTGATAAAATCTGCCATTTAGGTGAGATGAAGACAAAGGTTTCATTGGTTCAGGTTAATTCTGAACCACACAGCAAGCCCAGCAGCTGTAGACTGTCTGAAAGCAAGGGAGCCAGCCTGCATCCGAGTGAATCATATTTATGGACACAGACATTTGCATTTCATGTAGCATCATGTGTCACAAACTATTTTCATAGACTGCATGCAGTCAGGTAAGAACAAGACTTGCCTTGCAAGGTGTAGTCTTTGTTCTCTGTGACAGACAAGCAGATGGATTGCTCACATCCATTGTTGCTCACATGGAACTCCTCTGATTAGTGCTGATTATTCCATGCTCTACAGCCTGTTCAGGACATGATTGAGAATGCTGGACCTGGCCAATTGTGCTCTGAACCATGTGGACATGAACTTCTTGGCAGACTGTATCCATGCTGCCCAGCTGGATGTGTTGCACCTCAGTAGACACAATCTGCTTCATTTATATCCCTCTACTTTCCTCAAGCTCCGGCAACAAGTTGCCCAGATAGTGCGGGTGTGGACCCCAGTGGAGTGTGCTATTACCCATAGCTATGTGGTCATGATGATCCTGGGCCTGTGTTCCTGCCTCTATCTCTAGGAGCTCAAGTTCCTTGCTAACCTGCTGTCAGCCTGCACCCTCAAGCGCCTCTTCTCTGCACTGTGTAAACTCCCTGAACTTCATTACATGGAGTTCTTGGTGCCTAAGAAATACTACCTGGAGAGTACCAGGATGAGCTGGCCATGTCCACATATGATCAGTAGAAATATGCTTGATTGCAGAAGAGCTGCATGCCGTGCTACTATGGGCCAAGCAGGAAGACATCCCCACCTCCCACCACTTTTCTGGAGTTTTCACCCAATAGTTAATGAGACCAGCCATGAGCTTGGTGCTTTCTTGCTTCAAACTTTCAAAACTGCTTTAGAAAACTTTCCCAGGGGCTGGGAAGGTGGCTCAGTGGTAGAGCGCTTGCCTTGCATGCTCGAGGGCCTGGGTTTGATTCCTCAGCATCACATAAGCAAAAAGAAAACCCCGGAAGGGGCGCTGTGGCTTAAGTGGTAGAGTGCTAGCCTTGAGCTGAAGAGCTGAGGGACAGTGCCCAGGCCCAGAGTTCAGGCCCCACGACTGAACCCAAAAAAAAAAAAAAAAAAAGAAAACTTTCCCAGAACATTAAAACAAGGAGAATAGGCCCTTGAATTGTGCTAAGGAAATGTCTTGCATTTCAACCAGCCCTGTTGCCCAGAGATCAATTCCTATATCAGATCCTAAGGCTAAGATGTAAGCAACTGTAGTTTCAATGAAAAACCTTTGTTAGAGAAAGCTGTAGATACACATGACAGACAATGTAGGAAGAAAACATGCCTTCTAAATGTGACATCGGAAGCCCTGGGGTTCAATTCTTTTTCCTTTTTTGTGCCAGTCCTGGGGCTTGAACTCAGGGCCTTTGCACTGCCCCTGAACTTCTTTTACTCAAGGCTAGCACTGTACCACTTGAGCCACAGCACCACTTCTGGTGTTTTGTGCTTATGTGTTGCTGAGGAATCGAACCCATGAATTCATGCATGCTAGGGAAGCATTCTATCACTGAGCCATATTCCCAGCCTCCTGGGATTCAATTATGGGACTAGGTGAAGCTGTTACAGCAGAGGTCCAGGCATTGTGGTAGAGTGTTCAATTGGACCTAGGGCAGCATGTGCTGGAAGCAGTAACAGGGAAAAATCAGATCACTTGTCACAGAATACAAATAAAAGGTAATGGGTACATTTCTTATCAAGCATTGTTGCCTCCCACTTTGTTTCCTCTTACCATCCCTAATAAGAAATGTACTCATTACCTTGCTCATGTACTCATGTAATTGTAACTTCTCTGTAAGGTATTTTCACAAATGTTGTGTGTGTGTGTGTGTGTGTGTGTGTGTGTGTGTGTGTGTATAAATACAAATAAAAGAAGATCTCATAGAAAAACAAACAAGAGAAAAAGACTGAAAATGAAAAGTAAAATGGAAAGGGAACCCGACTTTTGGGCCTAGCAGAAACTCAGCAGATCTGGTAGGAATTGTTCTGCATGGTGTGGCAATATTTCCTGGAGAATGTTTGCAGGGAATAGAAGCAGGGCTGGTTTTTGGTTGTTACCAGTGGCTTTGTGCTTGTTTTGCTCTGCATCCAGCTCAGTGAAAGCCTGATTTGAGGGTATCTCATGACTAAGAGATGCTCCAGTATTTCTTAGTAAAATTCATATTCCATTTTCTGCTGAGCAGCTAGATTCATTTGACCACCAGCCTCTACCACTCCCAAGCCTCTTCCTTTGGTTCTACTAATCAGAGCCAGCCCTAGCTCTGGGAACAGGCATTAGAACTCTATTCTGTTACAGTAACATTCTTACCTGCCAGTGGCAGTCAACAGAGAGACCCAGTTCTCCTTTAGAGATGCCAGAGACCTTCTGCAGCTAGCTGAATCACAACTAGCTACCAACACTTTTCTGTTCAAGAGTTCCTATGACTCTAACAGAAGTCACATACTGGGGACTCTTTTCATTGCTCTCACTAAAACGCCACAGCACTGTATAACCTGATGTCCCCACATTCTGCTGCAGGAAAGGTAACAGGCTGGAATCTGTGCAATTTGGCTTGAAAAATTTGTTACAGTGAGTGAAAGATTGATTCCTGCCTAATTCCTCCAGCTCAAGCAAGACACCAGGTACAAGAAAACAAGCGTGGCCACATGCCTGTCAGCAGGCAGGTTCCAATCAGTGCCTGGCCAAGGATATAACACTTGGTCCCCAGGGGACAATAGCCCTTCATCCAGTGTAGAACATTCAACTTGTGGGCCTGGTCAAGGAAGTCTCCTTGTGGCCTAAGAGAGCATAAGCCACTTTTTATTTTCTGCTTCTTTGTGAAAACAAGCCCTATATAAGTCCATCCAAAATATAGTCCCTCAAACAACCTCCAAACCTGAAAGGTCTATGCACCTTGCTGGCAATAAACAGTCCCCACCTGTTGATCATTGAGTCTGGCCTATTCCTTTTCTGTTTTCCTCCATTTTCTTAACAGTGAGAATGCTGAAACAGGTATGTGGGTTCAGGAGACAATCATTCCCAGGTTGCCAATGGATGTTCATGGCTACTTCTAGATTTTAGGTCTGATCCTACTCTATTCTTACTTTGAGGTTACCTGAGATATCCTTAAAACAAATTCCCCTCATTAGTGTCTAAGACAACTTAATCACTGTTATTTCAATTCTTACAGGGTCTGAGAATGAGTCCATCAAAGCGGGCTTAGAGATTAAAGAAGTTTGTTAGGTGTTACAGAAGTTGTCCTGCCAGGGACACAGTGTAGACTTGGGAGCTAACACTATGACCCTAAACATGAACACAGCCTAGGCTATTGAAGGCAAAAAACACAAGCAGGTACAAGCTGCAAAGTTGTATTAATATGATAACATCAACTTTTTTTTTCAAACAAGGGACTTTTACAATGGCAAATTCCTGTTATTTCATTCCTCAGTTTCAAGCAAGAGATTATTGCATTCCTCAGTTCCCCATAAGAGGTTAATATTCTGACTCAGTGTCCTTGCTTGGTCTTGGGGTCTTTTATCTTAAGAGATCCTTACATTCCCCTTTCTTTTTGTAACTGAGTCAAATTCTTGACTCTTTTTCCTGACTCAGGAGGCTGTACTGGGCCTGAAGGGCCATCAGCTTGACAGTCCCAATTATTTTTTCTATAAGTGATATCAAAGACTTAACCACACAGGAACCAGTAATAACAAGTAGAAGAAATAGTATAATTGCTGGTGGCTAGAGATACTAGCCACCAGGCCAAAAGGCTTTGAACCCATACTAGATCTAGTTTAGCAGATGGATGCTGGTGGAGTCCTTCACACAGTTTACCTAGAACCTTTATGTTTTCTTCTCCAGCCGTGATTCATTTACACAGTATCAGCACTCTTCCCTTAGAAAAACATAGGTTCCCTCTTTGGAAGCTGTGAGAAGGTCTAGTGCCCTATGATTCTGCAAGGCCACCCCCGCTAGAGAGTTCAGTTGTCTTTGTATGCATGCCAGAGACACTGAAGAGGCATGAGTATCCTCATCTACCCTCTCCTCAAATTCTTGAGCAAGTTTTAAACTATGTCTTACAGCACCTCCAGCAAAAGCTGCTCCTCCAACAGAGGTAACCAGACTCACCCCTAACATTATAGGAATAAAATCTGTCCTCTTGGTTAAGAGGTGGGATAACAATCTCTGAAAATTTTCACTTTTGGTATAAAGATTTAATTGGGGAACTGCTGTTATCAAAATCCAAGAGGCCAAGGTTGGATTAATGTATGACCATAGGCTTCCATTGCACCAGAACATAGTAGGAGAAGGGGTGTGACATCAAGATACCTGAAGCAGTTTGTCATATTCCACAAGTTGAGTTGGTTGGTAAAATTAAATTGCTACAATCAGGGACATTACAATAGCAGAAGTAAGAAAACTGTCCCCTTGTCTCTTTGATTTTAAACTGCCAGTGGTAGTTAACATCATTTAGAGCACAGAAGCATAAATGAAAAATTATGATGAGATAAGTCTTAGCTTGAGAGGCTTTTCAGGGTCCTTATACACCATCCATTTGTCTCTTCTGGTAGCAGGGCCACCTTAAGTGGTGAAGCGTGGATCCAGGACCAGATCCCATTCACCTTGACAGTGGTTGGAGCTGTTAGGATAGCAGTATAAGGTCCTTTCCACTGAGGATAGTTAGTTTTTTTTTATGTCATATGACCCACACAGTGTCTCATGATCAGTAATTAGGGCAAACTACAGGGGCTGCCTGCAGGAGTGCCTGAAATTGGGAATGGAGTTCCTGTTGAACAGTCTGCAGTGCCTGTAAAGACTGGAGCAGTCATCTATGTCAACATTGCAGTTTTTAAGCGAGGACACAAGAAGGATGGTCTGCCAAACATCATTTCACAGGGCATAAACCCTTTGGAATAGACAATGCAATGGGAGCGCAAAAGGGCAAAGGGAAGGAGTCATTCAGTCATGGTAAATTTAAGAGAATCCCCTCTCACAACGAGTCTGCTCTAATTAGCTAAACCAGCATCTAGATTGAAATGGGCATATCCTTCCTCCCTACCATACAGATAAACATAAAGAATAGTTCCACATCAATTCACCCATCCTGACTCTATGTATATGAAAGCTAGTTTAATTTCATACCAACTTACTCATAAGCTTCATTTTTAAGACATATTCCTACCATTTGTTACATACTTAAACTTTCTGGGGTTTGTCTTCTTCCCCTTTTCACTGTGACAAACATTTTAAGACAATCCTTATTTTTATATCCTTTTTTTTTTAAATCCAGATGAGATTTTTTTTTCAATTCCTTTCTAAGGCTTTCTTTACTACACTCTTTCTTTCCCTGAGTTTCTTTGTGGCTTTTGGGCCCATTTTGCTTCTTTGGCTTGAGGAACCAGGTTATCAGAACTGCCTCAAGGCATCCCTTGGGTGGAGAATTTTGTTAAATTTTTAATTCTAATAGCAGGGGTGAGTTTCATTCCTCTTACTACCTCCATTGATAAAGATCTCTCCTTTATAGCTATTGTTGGAAGCGGCCTTTTACCACACCCAAACCAAGCAAGGCTTTGATTGTAGAGTGGATTTCTAGTTTCCTAATCCTTGAAGTGCCTGAGGCAAGCCAGTGATATCATCCTTGCCCTCAATATCTACTGTGGGAATAGAGAGAGTTACTGGATATCACTGAAATAATATACCACAGACTCAGTTTCAGCAGATCCAAAGCAGCTTTCCACTGGGAAGCAGTCAGAGGTGATGGAGTCAGGCAGGAGTCCAGTCCACTGTCACTATGGTCAACATGGTCAGGATGACAACATAGATTTCCTTCCAGATGACTATAAGGCCGTCCTTGAACTTTATCCAGAAGGGTGGGTAGAAGCAGCAGCAGGGTCCCACACCGACTCAAAAGGGTTATCACACATTTTTCTGGGCTGCAAATTTCTACTAAGACTGGTTAAGGATATGTGGCATAGGCTTGATAGGCGGGTGTCCAGCTGGTTTTTAAGGCAACATTTGAGGCAGTGGCCCAGGAAAATTGACCAGGGTGACAACTTTTATTAACTAGATAGTTCTTTTAATAAGGCTTGTAACCATTTCCAAAATGTGCAGTCTCCACACTTACACACTGTTAGCACTATGTCCCATGCCTCTTCCTTTTCAGGTAAGGAAAAAATTATTTCTGACCCCTTTTTGTGGCCATCAGTACTTTAATACAAGAACACATACACAAAGACATTAGAGAGGGATATGATACAATTCAAATAACATCTGGAGCTTGAAAATATTGTGCAAATGTGAATGTCTTAGAATCAGTAAATGAGAGTGGTTATATAAGATGTTAATAGTATGTTCATAGTAAAAAAGCAGTGAAGAAGTATGTGGGAACTCTCACTACTCTTTGCAACTCTTCTTTGAGTTTAAAATAATTTCAAAACAAGAAGGCTTTCAAGACAAGATATGGCTTAAGTATATCCATCCCATATATTTTGGTTTTGTTTTTGATAAATTGTTAAATCTTTGAAGAGGAAGCATTCACCCAAAGGGAGACAAAACATTCAAATCCAACTTTGACTCCCTAACCTGTGGCATATATCTCTGAATTTTTTATTTCCCTATAACTTCTCAAAGTACAAGATAGTTCTCAATTTGACACTTCGAGATTTGACTCATGGAGGTCGTTGGCACCAAAGGTGAGCAAGTAAGAAGCAACATTAGCCAGGCACCAGTGGTTCACACCTGTAAACCTAGCTACTGAGGAGGCTGATCTGAGGATCACGATTCAAAACCAACATGGGCAGGAAACTCCCTGCAATTCTTTTTTATATTGGCGTGGGGGTCGGGTGGTGGGGCCTGAACTCTGGGCCTGGGTGCTGTCCCTCATCTCTTCAGCTCAAGGCTAGCACTCTACCACTTGAGCCACAGCGCCATTTCTGGCTTTTTTTTCTGCTTATGTGGTGCTGAAGAATCGAACCCAGGGCCTCAAGCATGCAAGGAGAGCTCTCTACCACTTAGCCACCTTCCCAGCCCTCCCTGCGATTCTTATCTCCAAATAATCACCAGAAAACCAAATAGAGTTCTCGACCTCAGCTGAAGAGCACAAGGACAACGCCCAATCCCAAAGTTCAAGCCCTACTACCACCAAAAAAAAAAAAAGAGAGAAACAACATTAAAGCTGTTTGTTTTTTGGGCTTTGTGTATAAGCTACACATCCCTCAATTGTGAAATCATACAGTTTGGCTTTCCTTACCTTTTTCTCATAATATTCTGCATAATCTCCACTTATTTATGATGCATTAGGCTTTGCAGCAATAAATAAGCCCCATGATGAAAGTACCTCATTCTGTTCACAGCTTTGTACCCAGTATTCAGGACAACACTTGATATTCACTGAAAAGAAAAGAGACCATTATAATAAGAGATAATGCCTCGATAAAAGACATAAGGTCTGGGGATATCAACTTCCCACCCCCGCCTCTACCTCGAGAGCCCTCAAACAAGCCCAGATGAGCTGGTTTCTAAGATGATGTCCAGGTCCAATAGGCACTTTGGGCAGGTGACGTCTCTCCTGGGGACAGAGCAGCCAAAGCTTTTGCAAAACTATTGCTGGAAACTTATTTTGGAACTCTTGTGACAAAAGAACACTGAGAATTGCTTTGATGTGCTGATGTTTTCATCATTTTCTTGGTACTTCAAAGACATAATAGTCGAGAAGCCAGCAGCAACAGCTAGCTCTGCTCAAAGCTTCAGGGTAATCCGTTTGTATGACTCTTCTAGCTCCACTAGGATTAAGGTGCACTCCCATCCATAGATGGTGAATTTGCCAACACAATGCTACAAATGACCAGACTTCATTTCTTTAGACAGCCTAAGTAGTTTGTGTGTAAGTAATAGGTAGCTACCTCTTACTGTCCCCTCCAATGTCCCTGGGAACATCAGCTTTTGATGTTACATTGGTAATATAGGAATTGTCTACATGAACAAGGGTGGAGCCACAAAGAGGCACTCCAGCCCAGGAATGCTAGCTAGTAAATGGAGAGGCCTCATGGAGGGAAGACCATATTCCAAGCAATTTCCAATCTATGACTCTTTCTCTAAGCTCTTTTGGGAGGTCTTCTATTTCACTGTTGTCTTTTTCATTCATTCCATATTAGCTGCAGCTCTGAGTGCCCAGTCAAAATCCTGGCAGATGGGATTGGGCAGAAACCTGAGTTACTGCCCAAAGAGGTATTATGTCTCATTCTCCCTGGAGACAGAATGCATCTTCCAAGAAAGCTTGCTCAGCCTTTTGGAGAGGAGCACACATGAGCTGAATCCTGACAACAGGAGGAAGAAAACTTCAGAGGAGGTTTCAGGAGCCAGGGGGCAGAAAAGTCTTTTTTGTTTGTTTGTTTTATTATTAGTAAGTTTTATTGTGAAAACATTGTACAGAGGGGTTACAATTACATGAACAAGGTAATGAGTACATTTCTTATTAAGCATTGTTGCCTCCTTTTTTTCCCCTTACCATCCCTACCAGCCCAACACCCTCCCCCCCACCCCGCTGAAAAGTCTTTACGTTACAAGGGACAGTCACTTCCATAGGAAGTGTCTAAAGACTAGACGTACCCTGTGGACAGTGTCAGCTGGCAAAGGCAGACTCAACCATCAGTTGATTTCATTCAGGCATAACATCCCAGTACTTGTAATATTCAGTTGTTGAAACTCAGGGGTTTGAGGACAACACAGGACTTACATCCAAGTTCACTGTAGAAAAAGCAACTGAAATGTGCTCTTTCCTAAGGTTGTAAACAAGTAGCCTTATTCAAACACCAAACGATAAAACCAGATTACATTATGTGTTTTCATGCGTATTTGTGTACATGCACAACAGACCTGGGCCTGTACATGGTCCCTGAACTTTATTACTTAATGCTAGCGTGTTCTGTCACTTGAACCACAGCTCAACTTCTAGTAGTTAAGTGAAGGTAAGGTTCTCGTGGGCTTCACTCTTACTAAGCTGACTTTGACCCACAATCCTTAGATCTCAGACTCCTGAGTTGCTAGGAATACAGGCTTGAGCTATTGGAATCCAGGGGTTCTTTAAATGCCAGGAATGAGATGGATAGATGACTAGTTCCAAGGTAATGATGAGATTATGCATGTCTGGGTAGAAGGTGAGAAAAGGGAGAAAGGATATAAAAAGATTGGAGCTAGAACATGGCAGGGAGATGCCTCATGTGGTGAAGGCTTCGGTAGGGTCTAGTGGGATGAAATCACAGGCTTTGAGACTGTCAGTTTTGGCTGCCTCCATCTTGAAACCATGGACAGAATGGGTAAGCTTTCTATGGCTAGAAGCCCTTTGGGTGATGACACAAACCATAGGAGGTGTATGAAGATAAGAAGTCACCCAGGGGTGGCTCACATTTGTAATCCTAGCTACTTGGAAGGATGAGATCTGAGGATTGTGTTTCAAAGCCACCCTGGGCAGGAAAGTCCATAGCCTCTTATATTTAATTAACCAGCAAAAAATTGGAAGCAGAAGTGTGGCTAAAATGGGAGGCTGACAACCTTGAACAAAAACAGCTAAGGAAGAGCATGAGGCTTTCTGTTCAAACTCCAGTACTGGCACACAAAATAGAGCATAGATAGACAGACAGACAGATAGATAGATAGATAGATAGATAGATAGATAGATAGATAGATAGATAGATAGATAGATAGATAGATAGATGGATGGATGGATGGATGGATGGATGGATGGATAGATGGATGGATGGATAGATAGATAGATAGATAGATAGATAGATAGATAGATAGATAGATAGATAGATAGATAGATAGATAGATAGATAGATAGATAGATAGATAGATAGATAGATAGATAGATAGATAATGGACTAATGGACTAATGGACTTCAGGTACTGTAAGAAATATCCTATCTCAAGTTGGGAGACATGGACTGGAGATTGGGGTGGTCAGTCTTCAGTGTGCAACCATAAAGCTTCCCTATCTGATAGAAACCTGGTGGGAAGAAAAAGCCATGCCAGTGTGTCAGGGTGATGTCAGGGCCAGCTCTAAAGCAAGAAGGCTATCAGAATCTGTATTCTGCCTATGAAGAAGAGAACTCATTGCTCTAGAAAGTGAGGGAATTGATACCTAAATTACCCATCTTGAATAGAAATGGAAGTGGAGTTGTTTTTACGATAACTTAATATTCTGTCTAAGAGCTATTTCTGTACATACTACCTCCTAAATAAAAGCAGGTTTATTGACAAAAATACCAGTTACGTATGATTATACATTTCAATAAAACAATTGTAGTACTTAATACTTTAGGGAATATACTACAGTATTTGTTCTGAAAATGTTTATTCCCTATTTTTACCTGATACATAATGTACTATGTGCTACCACATGTTGTTCAGATGCATGTATAACATGGCATATTTTTTAAATCAGAGTAATTCTAGTGTGAGTTAGTGCAAAGTAGTCAATCAGAACATGTGGTCTATAGAACTGGCAGATGGCATGATCAGCTGCTAAACCAAAGCTAGCTGACATGGATATGGGCGAAGAGGGCTACAGAAGAATAAAGAGTATGCTCAAAATGTTGAGTACATAAGGATGGGGCAATAAATCTTTGAAGTCATAACATTACAAGAAACAGAAAGGATAGCCACCAATCGGAAAGCCATCTTCAAGGTCTACAATTCTCCCTATTTAACCCAAGACCAATCTCTGTAATGAGGAAGATGCCAAGATGGCTGACCTGGGCCGAATTGCCCTTTTCTCTGTGGTGTGTCTATAATATGTGCTCTTTGTTATTTTTCTCTTCTACCAAACCCTTCGATCATCTTTACATATGTTTTCTTCTTACCTGAATTCTCCTTATGCTGGATGCAAGGACCCAGGTTGGATAGCTGCCTTATAATTTGTGGTAACATGTAATGGATTCGATTAAGTATGTTTTATTCTGATTTAGGCTCAATGAATGGACACAATTCTATCTGTCTGTCTGATCTGTTCAAATACATCATTTATAGTGAACACAATAAAAATTCTGTCTTCAAGCCTTAAATATTTGTCATTACCTATCTGTCACCCTTGTATGTGAAGGTACACCTGAACCTCTTCTTCCTAAGTGTACTTTATACAAACATTTGGGACTACATAATTTCTTGAGCATGGTCTGGTTGGATGAAGACAGCTATTTGTGTTTAGACAGTATCTCAATATGTTGCTTAGGTGAGCCCTGAACTAGAGTTCAAGTGAGCTTCTGGCTTTAGGTTCCAGAATAGCTAGAACTATAGACATATGAGACAAGCAGAGATGGTCAGAAAAGATGATGCTAGGCGAAATGAACCCCAAGATAACTCTATTATTTTTAACACTTTGTTTTTGTTTTGCTTCCTGTGTCAAGAATACCTTTTCCTTTCAATAGGCATGTAGTATTTTAAGAATTGCTTTCCAGTTAGTTGAATACATGCAGTAATAATTTTATCACCTAGGTTATTTTTCCAGACCTTGCCTAGGACGGACATATGGTGCTGAGGCATGCTTGCCCAGAATATCTTCCTCTCTCTGTGACTTATTTTGAGGAATATTCAGATGTATTTAGCTGGGTCAAAGATGAGGCATATTTCATTACTTAATGTACTTTGTCAAGCTGTCCACAAAACATTTAATTAATTTGCTCTCCCAACAATAGATTCTAATTTCTTGCTTTCTCTGCAAATCTCACAGTATTTAAAAAAAGAAAAAAGAAAAAATTTCTGCCAGGTGCTGGTGGCCCACGACTGTAATACTTGTTACTCAGGAGGCTGAAATCTGAGAATTGTGGTTCAAATCCAGCCCAGGCAGGAAAGTCTGTGAGACTCTTATCTCCAATTAACCACCAGAAAACTGGAAGTGGAAATTTGGCTCAATGTGGTAGGGCTCTAGTCTTGAGCAAAAAAGCCCAGGGACAGTGCCGGGACCCTAAGTTCAAACTCTATGATCAACAAAAACAATTCTAATAGACACAGAGAACTCTTCTGATATTTGCTAAAAGTATATTTCTTTGTCCCCTTGCTTATATGTTATACCTCAGAAAGTGAGACAACTGAGAATTAAGGAATTTAAAATTAAAAGAGAACTCCACCTCCTAGGATTTCTATCTTGCCCCATTAGCAACACTGCTCCACCAGAGCCTTGCGTTACAAGAGAGATAGTATATACAAAGAAACTTGCGTGAAATAAGGAAGGCAGAAGGAGGCTGTCCTCTGCTGCCCTACCAGCACCCCAGGCATTGATTCCTGGTGAGCAGAGACACATCAGTGTGGAAGATAGATGACTTCGAGTATTTTATTCTCTAGATAGAACTGGAGTATAGGGAAGTGGGCACTGAGCATGGAGCTAGTTAGCTGGCAGGCAGGAAAAGAGAATTTTCTTATTTCAAGGTCAGAAAAGACAAATGAAGTGTAGGTTCACAGCTGGAGTCATAGATCCAAGTGCCAGCATTGCTGCTTACCAAGGAACTCAGGCTCATATCCCTGAGCCTCAGTTTATTTAAAGAGTGTTGAGTACAGTGTACTGTATCATCCTTGGCATTTGGGTAAATTGTAAAGGGAAACATGCAGGTAGACAGAATCCAAGAGGCACATCAACTCAGTGAATGATTTTATTTCACAAATCAAGTGAGGCTTAAATTGAGGGCTTCCACATGTGTGCACCTCCTCTTCTAAGATCCCTAACAAGGGGCT
Source organism: Dipodomys merriami (assembly GCF_024711535.1). NCBI lineage: Eukaryota > Metazoa > Chordata > Mammalia > Rodentia > Heteromyidae > Dipodomys > Dipodomys merriami. Next base: position 129,576 of record NW_027202557.1, read on the forward strand.
AGGACAACTCTGTGTCTCTGTGGCCCTTTCGATCCCCTCTGTTTTTCCTTTCAGTGTCTTTTCCAAGACAAGCTCTAGTGCATTAAGCAGCCTTTAATGTAGGCAAAAGAAACACTGAGAGCTATTCCCAATGCTTAGACAAGAATCTCCCACTGGCATTACTGATGATCTTGTCTAATGTAAAATCTCACCTATCCCCTAGGGTCATTAAGGCCAGCGATGGACACAGCTAAGTCCATCACTTTGTTGCCTGTATTTTCCATGCCACATATTAGTGAGATACCCCTTCTATTGTTCAGCTATCTTGGGGAGGGCAGAGATAGCTATGCCAGCAACAAAGAAAGGTACTTTCTGCTTTATTAAGCTGGCACAGGGAGGAGCTTCTCTGTGGAACAAGTGGCCAAGGATGCCGCTTGCTTCTATGGCAACCCAACATGCAGCCAGCATTCAGGGTTAGCTCTGTCCACCACATTTAACAGAACTGAAAAACGTGGCAGAATTTCTGTTATTTCTGAAAGACCAGGTTACACTTTAATCACTGGTTGTAATAGCTAATCTGAGAGGGTGATCTATCCCACTGCCCAGGGGCCTTGAAAAATTAGCTCAACTTCAAGGGTTACCCACAATGATTTCCATGGTGTCAAGTGAGTACAACATCAGCAGAGTGGGAAACAAATAAAAATAGATGCATTTGGGGCTATTCCAGTTTCCCATCCAGGAAACATGAATTCAAACAATCTTGAAAATACATTCTTAAAATATGGCTGCAGAATTTTAGCTCAAAAACACGAAGGAGAGATGGGAATTCCATTGCTTATTTGTCAGGACTTTTGATTGGGGCTGGCAAAAGGTGAACTGTTTTGTAAGACGTTGGTTGGGGGTGAAGCCCCTGTCTCTGAGCAGGTTAGGAGAATGGCTTTACAGCCCAGAAGGATAGCAGAGGTTGGCAAAAATTTTTTCAGGGGACTGTAGTAAGGGCAGGGCTGGTCTACATCCCAGTTCAGCTGCAAATATGTCTGAAATCTGACCTGCTGCTTCCATTTTTAGTGTCTCAAAGCAATGCTTTACATTCTTCCTCGATAAATTGCCAATTTCTTCTGAAGCTCTCATATTCATTCTAATTGCCTATTATTCCCACCATAATATAAATAAGATAAATAAGCCATGTTTGCTGCAATTGCAATTTGTTGAAATTCTTATCTCTTTCTAAAAATTCCTGTATAGATTTGATGGCTAAATGGTTATCTAGAAATATCTGCACAGTATCAACTTTGATAATTCAGGATTTTTTCTCTTCCTTTTCACTTTTGTTTCCCCTGAAGATTGAACCAAAGCCTGTGCATGCTACGTAGGTGCTATAGTATTTGAGTTATGTCCACAACCCCTATTGTTTATACTTGGGGGTTATATAGTTTTGCTAATCTACTAGGGCTGGACTTGAACAAGAAATCTTCCTACTTTGGCCTCCAAAGAAGACAGTATTATACCTATATACCAGAACACATAGCAATTTTTATTATTGTTTTTTATTGTGAAAATACCACACAGAGGGATTACAATTACATGGGCAAGGAAATGAGTACATTTCTTATCAAGCATTGTTGCTCCTCCTTTGTTTCCCCTTCCCATACCTTCCCATTTCCTCCTCCCTCCCCCCCTCCCCGCTAAAGTGGCAAAGTTTCTTTTTTTTTGCCCCATGACTGACAAAAATAAAAAATAATGAAACACATAGAAAATTTTTCTAGCTAAAATCTCCACAGGATCTATTTGTATGTGAAAGAATTTTCCACAATTATTTGAAACTCATTAAAAAAAAGAGAATGTACCAAAAAAACGAAAAAATCACATAGTACATTAAAAGTGCAACAACAGGATGGGAAGGTGGCTCAGTAGTAGAGTACTTGCCTCTATTTATTGCAATCATGTGGCCCTGGTTCAATTCTTCAGCAACATCTAAACAGAAAAAGCCAGATGTGATGCTATGATTCAAGTAGTAGAACATTAGCCTTGAGCTGAACAGCTGAGGGACAGGCCCCAGTCCAGAGTTCAGGCCTCATGACCACCTGCCCCCTGCCAAAAATAAAAAATAAAAACAAGTAAATTTTTTGTATTTTCTTCCCACTACGATATATCCCGTTGTCACTGTATTTGATTTTGGTACTCTGGTATTTTATATACATTTATCTGAATAAGGAAAAGGAAGAGGAACAACAGAAAGGTGGGAAAAGATGACAGAGCAGCAATATACACAGAATAATATGTCGGAAATGATTGTACAACTTGGGGGGAAGGTGTAAGAGGGGAGGGAAATTATGAGAAAAATGAGGGAAGTGGTAACATGTTTGAGAAGAAATGCACATTCTACTTTACTTAGGTAAATGTAACCCCTCTGTACATCATCTTGAAAATAAAAAAAATGTGAGTAAACATATGAATGATTAAGTGCTTGCAGCTGCACTAGTTCAAAAGACAGTTACCTTAATGGAATGCCATATACATTAAATAATTGATGGTGATGTAATTAGCAAAGCAGATCTGTAGAAGGTGCATTTCTCCAATGTTTCAATTAGAGAAGATGGAAAAAGTTTCAAAGTAGATCACTGGACAACATCATTAATGTACTAAATTGCATGGAAATGCACATTTTAAAATATCTAAGTTGGCAATAGTAGATCTACTATGTGATCTTGTCCAGATTTATTGCAATCATTAAGAAAGCTGTAGGTCCACCAATGATGAATGGGTAAAAGAATAACACAATCCCTACGTATGTGTGTGTGTGTGTGTGTGTGTGTGAGTATACACATTTTTGGTTATGGGGCTTGTACTCTGGGCCTGGGCGCTGTCAGTTAGCTCTTCAGCTCAAGGCTAACACTGTACTTGAATCACAGTGGCAGTTCTGGTTTATCTTGTGGTTTATTGGAG
>NW_027202557.1:137500-205388 GCF_024711535.1 Dipodomys merriami
CTTACAAAGGACTCTCTATGAGCGTGATAGGGAGAGAGAGGAGGCATCCCAGAAGTTTATACAGGAATATCATAAGCGTGAGGAAGCTACTCAAAAACTGATACAGGATTTGCGTGAACAACTTGAGAATACTCAAAGAGAAAGGGAGGAATGGCGTGAGCAGGCTGAGAACACTCAAAGAGAACTGCAGGAATCCCACAAACATGAGGAAGTTAAACAAAGAGTAATACAGGAATTGAGAGACCAGGTAGAGAACACACAAAGATCACTAAAGGCATCCATAGAATCCATTAACAAAGAGCTGAAGGAAGTCAGGGAGACCACAAAGGGAATGCTGAATGGAACCCAACAGAAGGAATGGGAGTCCAAAGAAACCATATCCAATCAACTAAGTGATTTGAGGACAAACACTGAACACCAAATTAAGGAAGTAAAGAGATTCATACAAGACCTAAAACAGAGCTTCAACAAAGAACTTGAAGCCATCAAAGCGACCAATTAGAAGGAAAAGAGATAAAAAACAAAGTAGAAAGTCTGGACAGCAGGTTAGACCATGAAGAAGATCGAATCTCAGGGTTTGAAGACAGCCTAGATATTATAGAGAAAGAACATACTACCATCCAAGACAAGTCCAAGAAATATGATAGATCTGTCCAACACTTGGAAGACACCATCAGAAGGCCTAATCTTTGGATAATGTCCGTAGAGGAGCACCTAGAAACAGAAGTTAATGGTCTAGGAAATTTGTTTAACAGCATGCTAGCAGAGAACTTCCCAAACATGCAAAAAGATAGGCCTATTCAGATACAAGAAACTTTTAGAACCCCAAATAGACAAGAAGAATATAGAACATCCCACTATCACATTACAATCCAAACAGGATCAACTCAGACCAAGGAAAAGATCCTTAAAGCTGTCAAGGAGAAAAGATTAATCACCTATAAAGGGCAACCAATTAGAATAACCTCAGATTTCTCAGCAGAGACAATCACAACAAGAAGAGCCTGGAATAATGTATGCCATGCCCTAAAAACAAACAACTATCAACCAAGAATACTGTACCGAGCTAAACTCTCCTTCATAACTGAAGGCCAAATAAAAACCTTCCATAACAAAGAAAAATTGAAACAATACATCTCCACCAAACCAGCCCTACAAAAGATTCTTAAAGATTTCCTACACATAGAAAACCAACAAGACCACAATAAAGGCCAAGAAACTGCACCCAAACTGAGAATCCAAGAACCATAGGAAGAACCTAGTTTTCGCAGCCCCCAAGAAGGTGGATAACATGGCAGGAAATACCAAATACCCCTCAGTTCTATCTACTAATGTTAACGGACTTAACTCTCCAAGTAAGCGACATAGACTGTCTAGTTGGATTAAAAAACAAGATCCTTCTATCTGCTGCCTTCAGGAGTCACATCTTGCCCGTAAAAACGAACACATTTTCAATGTTAAAGACTGGAACAAAATCTACCATGAAAACAGACCCCATAAATAGGCGGGAGTTGCAATCCTAATATCAGATAAAATAGACTTCAAATTAAAATTCATGAGAAAAGATAAAGAAGGTCGCTACATACTAATTAAGGGATCCCTTTTTCAGGAGGATATTACAATTCTAAATATCTATTTACCAAACAATGGAGCACCCAAATGTATCAAAGAAACACTATTCTCCCACAAAACCCACATAGATCCAAAGACATTAATGGTTGGGGATTTTAACACACCACTCTCCCCACTAGTTAGATCAACTCGGCAAACACTCAACAGAGAAACCGCAGATCTAAACAGTTGCATAGGTCAATTAGATTTAATAGACATCTACCGCACATTTCACCCAGCACCATCAGAATACACGTTTTTCTCAGCAGCCCATGGAACATTTTCTAAAATAGACCACATTTTAGGCCACAAAGCAAACTCAGAAACATTGAAGTTATACCATGCATTTTCTCTGACCACAAGGGAATAAAATTAGAACTCAACACCAAAAGCCACCAAAGAAATTCTGGTAACACATGAGGCTGAACAACACACTGCTGAATCACGAGTGGAACATGGAAGACATTAGAAAGGAAATTCAAATGTTTATGCTATTCAACAAAAATGAACACACAAATTAATAGCTCCTCTGGGATACACCAAAGGCAGTACTCAGAGGCAAGTGTATAGCTCTGACCTCCTTCATAAACAATTTGAGAGATCTGAAACCAATAATTTAATGACACATCTAAACCTCCTTGAAAAAGAGCAGCAAGATAAATCCCAATCCAGTAGACGGAAAGAAATAATTAAAATTATATCAGAATTAAATTAATTAGAATCCAAAAAGTATAGAAAGAATCAACAAAACAAAGAGTTGGTTCTTCGAAACAATTAGCAAAATTGACAGACCCTTAGCAAATCTTATCAGAAAAAGAAGAGAACACACCCAAATAAATAAACTCAGAGATGAGAATGGAAACATCACCACAGAAACAACCAAGATTCAAAACATTATAAGGGAATACTTCTCAAAACTTTATGCTAATAAGTTTGAGAATAACGGAAATGGACCTTTTCCTAGCAAATACTGACATGCCAAAACTAAACCAAGATGAGTTAAACCATTTTAACAGGTCCATATCAAGCATGGAAATAGAAACAGCAATAAGAGACTTCCTGCTAAGAAAAGTCCAGGACCAGATGGTTTTACAGTGGAATTTTACAAGGCCTTCAAACACACCTCACACCAATACTCTTCCAACTCTTCAATGAAATTGAAATAGGAAAGTTTACTACTGAACACATTCTATGAAGCCATCATAACCCTCATCCCAAAACCAGGCAGGGACTCATCAAAGAAAGAGAACTATAGACCCATTACTTTGATGAACATTGATGCAAAATTTTTCAACAAAATTTTGGACAATCGACCTCAACAATTCATCCAAAAATCATACAGCGCGATCAAACAGGATTCATTTCAGGGATGCAAAGCTGGTTCAATATACGCAAATCAATTAATATTATTCATCACATCAACAGGAGCAAGAATAAGAACCACATGGTTATCTCAATACATGTAGAAAAAGCATTCGACAAGATCCATCACCACTTTATGATGAACGTTCTGGAAAAATTAGGAATCCATGGAACATTCCTCAATACAATAAAGGCTGAATATGACAAACTTACAGCCAGCATTATATTTAATGGTGAAAAACTAAAGCCATTTCCTCTTAACTCAGGAACAAGACAAGGATGTCCACTCTCTCCACTTCTCTTCGATCTAGTATTAGAATGCCTAGCTACAGCAATGAAACAAGATACACACATAAAATGGATCCAAATAGTGAAAGAAGAAATAAAACTCTCCCTCTTTGCAGATGACATGATCTTGTATTTAAAGAATCCCATAGACTCCACTCCCAAATTACTCAAGCTGATTCAAAACTTTCAGAAGGTAGAAGGGTATAAAATTAACCCCCCAAAATCAATGGCTTTTCTGTATGCCAACAATGAGAAAAGTGTGGCTGAAATTAGGAAAGCAACTCCATTTGTAATAGCCCCACAAAAAATAAAATACCTAGGAATTAACTTAACCAAAGAGGTGAAGGACCTCTATGATGAAAACTTTAAAATCTTGAAAAAGGAAATCAAAACAGAACTTCAAAAATAGCAAAACCTCCCATGCTCCTGGATTGGGAAGATTAACATCGTGAAAATGGCAATACTTCTCAAGGCTATCTATAAATTCAACGCGATACCTATCAAAATTCCAAACTCATTCTTCAAGGAAATAGAAGAGGCAATCTAAAAATTCATGTGAAACAATAAAAGACCCCGAATAGCAAAAACGCTCCTCAACGGAAAGAACACTGCTGGAGGAATATCAATACCAAATTTCAAACTACTATAAAGCCATAGTAATCAAAACAGCTTGGTATTGGCATAAGAACAGACTTCAGGACTAATGGAATAGAATTGAAAAATCAGAAATGAACCCAGAGACCTATAGCTATCTAATCTTCGATAAGGGAGCTAAAACAATAGAATGGAAGAAAGACAGCCTCTTCAGTAAATGGTGCTGGCAAAATTGGTTAACTACTTGTAGAAAACTAAAGCTAGATCCTTTTCTATCACCCTCCACCGGAATCAATTCCAAATGGATCAAAGACCTCGAAGTCAAAGCAGACACTCTGAAGACATTACAGGATGGAATAGGAGAAACCCTAGGTTTCCTTGGCTCAGGCCGAAATTCTCTTAATAGAGACCCCGAAACACAACAAATCAAAGAATGGTTGGACAAATGGGTTTGCATGACTTGGAGAGCTTCTGCATGGCAAAGGACATAGCTAGCAAGATCACTACAAAGCCCACGGATTGGGAGAAGATCTTCACTAGCCATACAACAGATAAGGGTCTCATATCTAAAATATACTTGGAACTCAAAAAATTAAATCTCCCAACAACAAATCCTCAAAGAAACAACTGCTCAATAAATAAGCGGGCTAAAGACTTGAAGAGAAACTTCTCTGAAGAAGAAAGGAGGATGGCCAATAGACACATGAAGAAATGTTCAACCTCCCTAGCCATAAAAGAAATGCAAATCCAAACAACATTGAGATACCACCTCATTCCAGTTAGATTGGCAAAAATCAAGAACTCTAACAACAACAGCTGCTGGAGGTGATGTGGACAGAAGGGAACCTTACTTCATTGTTGGTGGGAATGTAAATTTGTTCAACTACTTTGGAAAGCAGTATGGATGTTCCTCAAAAGACTCCACATAGAGCTCCCCTATGACCCAGCAATCCCACTTTTGGGTATTTACCCAAATGTTTACAAACAAGACCACACTAATGCTACCAGCACAACTATGTTTATTTCAGCATTATTTACCATAGCTAAGATATGGCACCCACCCAGATGCCCCTCAGTAGATGAATGGATCAAGAAAATGTGGTATATATACACAATGGAATTCTATGCCTCCATCAGAAAGAATGATATTGCCCCATTTGTTAAGACATGGAAAGAATTGGAAAAAATTGTATTAAGTGAAGTAAGCCAGGCCCAAAGAAACATAGGTCCCAAGGTTTCCCTTATTTGCAATATCTATTATATGTCTGAGTCAACCAGAAAAGTTCAGATAATGTGACGTTAGGAAAATGAACCCTTAGATATGTATTTTAATGTTTTTTTCTTCCATGCATTTGTTTCTAATGCATTTTTAAGATTATTTCCTTGTTGATTTGTATGTCCCTCCCCCACAGTATAATCCCTGCTTCCACTATATTTGATGTCGATATAACTTGTGGAGGAATTGGGGAAAATCAAGTCGTTTAAGGATTCAGGTGGACCTGTTGCAACAATGAGAAATACAAATTGTCATGTAGCAAAGGAACTTTACAACGTTGGTGCGGGGGGGGGGGGGGAGAGGGCGAGGATTGGGTCGGGTGGCGGGGGGGGGGGGGGGGGGGGGGAGGCTGGGAAGGGATGTGAAGGGTAAACAAAGGAGGAGGCTGCAATGCTTGATTAGAAATGTACGCATTATCCCGCCACTGTAATTGTAACCCCTCTGTACTGTATGTTCACAAAATAAATGAAAGAAAAATTTAAAAAAAAGTCTCATTGACTTTCCTGCCTGGAATGGCTTTGATCCTCAGATATCAGCCTCCTTAGTAGCTAGAATTACAGGCATGAGCCACCAATGCCTAGCATACAAAAATATATTTGTTAATATCTAAAAATTATAGTTCAAATATTTTATCATAAGTATGAACTTAACCATGGTTATTTTTTGATAATGAGGTTCCATTTGGTATTGTCACTACATGTGCAACATGGACTGGTCAGGCAGAGGAGTCTGTGATATTCTTATCTCCAATTAAACACAGAGAAGTTGAAGTGGAACAGTGGTTCAAGGAGCAGAGTACTAGCCTTGTGCAATAAAAAGCTCAGGGACAGCACCCAGGCCCTGTCTAAACCACAGAATTGGCACACACCGCACACTCTCTCCCGATTTTTGTTTCAGCTGAGTTGAATAACTCGTATTGTAATAGCCAAAATTCATCTTTGCCCTTTTCATTTTGTCAGGTGAACTTTTCCATTGACACTCTAATAAACTGAGTCATCTAAGGAGACCCACAAACACTCACTTGTTGCCTGCTAATTCATTTAAGTACCACCGTTGTGAGTAATCAAATCTCTACAACTTTGTATGAAAACTTAAAAACACAAACCTTCAGTGTTTCTCAGGCCTTTTGCCTCTGTGCAGCTCCCTTGTCTCCTTTTATGTCTGCTAGTCCTGAGGCTTGAATTCTGAGTCCCTAAACTGCTTTGATAAAAGCCTAATGCCCTACAACTTGAGCCACAGCCCCACTTCTGCCATTTTTCGGCTCTTAATTGCAGATAAAAGTCTCATAGGCTGTCCTGATAGGGCTAGTTTTATCTATGATTCTTAGATTTCACTCTTCTGAGTAGCAATGATTACAGGTGCGAACCACCAGTACCAAGCTTATATGTCACTTTGATATACAAAATTTAAGTCAATTAAATCCCCGAAGTTGTAGGGATTTTTAATGACAGCAACAAAATTAATGCACATGCTATAATTAGAATATGCAATCAAAGCTTTTAAGGAGAATAATGATTTGTTCTAATTCTGCATACAAATGAACATGTTAAGATCTCTATAATAAAAGCTTTCAGGATACTGATGATATATTCATAAATCCCAGCTACTCAGGAGACTAAGATCTGAGAATCATATGTACAGTCTGGGTAGGAAAGTCTGTAATACTCTTAACTCGAATGAACCATCAACAAACCAGAGGTGGAGCCATGTCTGAAGCGGTAGGGCACAAATCTTGAGCAAAAATGCATGAGGACATTGTCCAGGCCCTGAATTCAAGCCCAGGAAAGGCACAAAAATTAAAGTTAATTAATTACAACTTGAACCCAGATATTTTGTAGACGTTTTTATTGTGAAAATACTATACAGAGGGGTTACAATTAGATGGGCAAGATAATGAGTACAGTTCTTATCAAGCATTGTAGTCTCCCCCTTTGTTTCCCCTTCCCATTCCTTCCCATCCTCTCCATACCCCGCCACCTAATCCTCCTCCCCCATCACAGTTGTAAAGTTCGTTTTCGACATAACGAGTTGTACATCTCATTGTTGCAATGAGTCCAACTGTATCCTTATTTAAATGATTTAAGACACACAAATGCTTGAACTATATGGGCCTACATTGCTGACTGTCTTTCTAATAAAGACTGAAATAATAGTTTATTATTCTACTATTATTCAATTATGCATGTTAACTTAATAATGGATATCTGCTGCCTGCTGGCTGTGTGTGGACAGGATGTTAGCTATGTTTGACAATATGGATATAGTTTTGCCAGCTTTGGATGTCACATGTTTGTGAAGGGACAGATAACAAATTAAAGAGTGATAAACATGTTTTTCCATCACTCATATCTCTTCAAAAATCAGCCTTTATCATCCTTAGAATATTTTTTTAAATTTCTACTAAAGCAGTCCTCAACACAGTTCCTGCAAATCCAATCTACATTTAATCTACATTTCCCCAAAATCATTTGGATAGGCTCACTCTTACCCTTCTTCTCTAATTAGCTTATCTGGGGCAAAGGAAAAAGACAGCCAGCAATTTGGGTTTGCATTAGCCAATAATCTCAGCTACTTAGGAAGCAAGGCCAACTCAGAAAAAATATTATCAAGATCCTATCTCAGGATCAAACCCACCTGTAAATCCAACAACTCAGAAAGCTAGATGATACGATAATGGTTTGAGGCTTGCCTTGGGGTTGTAAACATAGAACCTTATAGGAAAAATAACTAAAGTTTAAAAGGCATGGCTCAAATTGCTAGAGTGACTACCTACAATGTGTAAAACCCTTCATTCAAACCTCAGAACTACCAAAAAATATTAAAAGACAAAAAACCGGACAGTTCTGACAATTCCTCAGTGCTGATGATGTAGGTTTGAGCCATACTCTGAGAATCACTGTTCTAATTAAAAGCAATTAACCTCCAAAAATGACAGATTTACCTATTTTTATCATTGTGGTAAACACACTCAAGGGCAGCTTTGTCCTTTGATGAATCTGGGAAGATTCCAGAGAGTCTGCCACATTGTGGTGGAAGCGTGTGTTAAGAAAAAGCTACTCAGCTCATGGACCAAATAGGAAGCAAACAGAGCACGAGGATAAATGAGAGGAACAGGCCAGGAAAGGATATCACTTTTAAAACCCCAGGTCTTTCAACTAGGTCTTTTAACCTTCAAAGATTCCATCGCTTCCAAAAGTCTATCAAATTAGGAACTTAACAATGGATTTACTTACTGATGAGGACAGAGCACTCAAATGCAATTACTTCACTGAAGCTGCATCTCTGAACATTAATGGCTACAATGGATGACTATCCTTTTTGGAGACATTCCAGGTCCGAACCATAATGAATATGATTTTAATGAGTAGCATTAAAAATTGGAAAAATTATGTAAGTATATCCTAATTTCTTTTTAAACAATATTAACTAATACACCTTAGAATCCTAACGACCACCTCTCTACTCCTATCCTCACCAAGTTTTTAATCTCCTGTTACCTGGGGAAAAATTTCAAGCCCCAACTTTTTCCTTGTATGTCTATCAAACAATGAGATTTGTCCCACCATCAGAGATCTGGTTACTGATATCACTGAATGCCAAAGGAAATGAGTCAGAAAACCACAGAGACTGCCATTGAAAAGAAGAGGGGGGACCATGAATGCACAAAAAATAAATTTAAGGCTTAAAAATAGTTTAGAGGTCATGCACTCATTTCTCACACCTGTAACCCTAGGTACTAAGTCTGAGATCTAAAGATAAGAGATTGAAAGCCAGTCTTAGGAAGAAAGTTTATGAGACTCTTATTTCCAAGTAAGCACTGAAAAGGTGAATAAGCTACATCACAGTAAAAGGTCCTGAGTTCAAGACCACATAACAGCAAACACAAAACAAAGTGATTTAATTGGAGGACAGAGGGCTGTGCATATGTGGGACTTGCCAGGGGAAGAGAGGATCTTCTCAGAGAGCCTGTCCTTTGCTCAGGGTTGGGAGAGATCTCCTGAGAAGTAGTTTCTAGCATACCTACAAGTTAATCTCTGGCATACAGTGCTAGCATCCTGCTTACCTGTGTGTGTGTGTGTGTGTGTGTGTGTGTGTGTGTGTGTGTGTGTGTGTCCCACTATTAGGTCTTGAAAAATGGATCTCTCATTCTTACTGGGGTTCTTTGTTTTATTTTGTTTTGGCTTGTGGCTGGTGCTATGCCATATAGTTATGCCTCTAGTATCATTATTTTTGCTAGTTAATTGGAGATAACAGTCTTGAAAACTTGTCAGCCTATGCTGACTTTGAACGTTGGTCCTCAGATGTCAGCTTCCTGAGTAGCTAGAATTGTATCCATGAGACAATAGTGCCTCGCATAAAATGTATGTTTAAATATGTGCTCATTGTCTTCTGAGGCTGAGTAATATAAAAATGAATATGACATCATCTTTTCCTTCACTAACCTAAGAAACTATTCTTGTTTGACTCTGCTTTCATAAACGTGACTTTTCACTCCCAGTCTGCTATGCTGAAATTTTCCTTTTATTTATACATTTTTATTTATTTATTTTTATTGTCAAGATGATGTACAGACAGTTTAGTGTTACATAAGGTAATAAATACATTTCTTGACAAACTTGTTACCCCATCCCTCAATTTTCTCCTGCTTTCTCTACCCCCATCACCCAGCCCCAAGTTGTACAGATCATTTCTAACATATTGTTTTGTTTATATTGTTGTTGTATTGGTTCCCCCCTTGACCTTTGTCTCTTCATTGTGTTACCAAACGTTTCTTTTAAAAATGCTATTTAGAGTAAAAGATCACTAAGCATGGAATTTTCTGCACTTCATCTGGTCATGTGATTGTTCATTACTCATTCCTGTTGGCAGCGAGGGCTGGTGGTGAGGGTGCCTGGGTACACAGGGTCAGAGAAGCTTCAGAAATTCCTGCCTGGATTTGACCAGAGCTAGCGCTACCGGTGGCCACTGTCCAAAGGCAGAAGCCACATTCTCAAGCAGAACTCATGAGGGAAGGAGATCATTAAAAACACTGGCATAGCTGGGTGCCAGTCGTTCATGGCTGCAATCTTAACTACTCAAGAGGCTGAATCTGAGGATCATGGTTCAAAACCAGCCTAGGCAGAAAAGTCCATGAGACTCCTTTTTATTGTTGTTGTTCCATCATGGGACTTGAAATCTGGGCCTGGGCACTATCCCTCAGCTCTTCAGCTTAAGGTGAGCACTCTACCGCTTAAGCCACAGCACCACTTCTGGTTTTCTAGTGGTTTATTGGAGATAAGAGTCTCACGGACTTTCCTGCCTGGGCTGGCTTTGAACCGCATTCCACAGATCTCAGCATCCTGAGTAGCTAGGATTACAAGCATGAGCCACCGGTGCCCGGTCCGTGAGACTCTTTTTTTAAATTTTTTTAAATTTTATTTGTGAACATACAGTACAGAGGGGTTACAATTACATGGGCAGGATAATGCATACATTTCTTACCAAGCATTGCAGCCTCCTCCTTTGTTTACCTTTCACATCCCTTCCCAGCCTCCCCCCTCTCCCCCCACTCAATCCTTCCCCCCCACGACGTTGTAAAGCTCGTTTTTGACATGACAACTTGCACTTCTCATTGTTGCAACAGGTCCACCTGAATCCTTAAACGACTTTTTTTCCCCCATCTCCTCCACAAGTTATACTGACATCAAATATAGTGATAGCGGGGGTTATATTGTGGGGGAGGGACATAGAAAGCAACAAAGAAATAATCTTATAAATGTGTTAGAAACACATGCATGAAAGAAAAAACATTAAAATACATATCTAAGGGTTCATTTTCCTAACATCACATTATCTGACCTTTTCAGCTTGACTCATACATATAATAGATATTGCAAATAAGGGAAACCATGGGTTTACAGGCATGAGCCACTGGTGCCCGGTCCGTGAGACTCTTATCTCCAATAAACCACCAGAAAACCAGAAGTGGCGCTATGGCTCAAGTGGTAGAGCATTTGCCTTGAGCTGAAGACCTGAGGGACAGTGCCTAGCATCAGACTTCAAGCCCCATGACCAACAAAAGCAAACAAACAAAACAAAAAACCACTGGCAGAGTCCCAATTGTTCATTTAGTCCACGTAGCTTCTCCCACTCTGTGAGTGTGTGAGTGTGTGTGTGTGCGTGTATATGTGTGTGATGGCCCTAGGGCTTGAATTTTTGGCCTTATACTCTCTCTTCACTTTTGTGCTCAAGGCTAGGGCTCTGTCACTTGAAATACACTTGAGGTTTTTTGTTGGTTAACTGGAGACAAAAGTGTCAGTTTTTGGCTATGGCTGGCTTCAAACCTCAAACCTCAGATCTTGTCCTCCTGAGTAGCTCAGATTTCAGACGAGCCACCCTTTCCAACATCTTTTTATTTTATTTTATTTTATTTTTTACTTTTTTTACTATGAGAATTCCATACAGAGGAGTTACAATTACATGGGCAAGATAACGAGTACATTTCTTATCAAGCATTGTTGACTCCTCCTTTCCCCTTCCCATCCCTTCCCATACTCCTCCCCTCCCCACAACCGATCCTCCCCCAAGTTGTTAAGTTCGTTTTTCGACATAACAACTTGTACATCCCAGTGGTGCAATGGGTCCACCTGTATCCCTAGTTAAACGATTTGTTTTTTCACTTCTCCTCCACAAATTATCCTAACATCAAAAACAGTGAAAGTATGGGTTATACTGTGGTGGAGGGACATACAAAGCAACATAGAAATAATCTTGTAAATATGATAGAAACAATTGCATGAAAGGAAAAAAAAACAAAAAACATCTGAATACGTACCTTGGGGTTCATTCCCCTAATATCAACTTATCTGACCTTTTCTAGTTGACTCAGACATATACTAGTTATTGCAAATAAGGGAAACCATGGGACCTATGATTCTTTGGGCCTGGCTTACTTCACTTAATATATTTTTTTCCAAGTCTTTCCAATTCCTAACAAATGGGGCAATTCCATTCTTTCTGATGGAGGCATAGAATTCTATTGTGTATATATACCACATTTTCTTGATCCATTCATCTACCAAGGGGCATCTGGGTTGGTTCCATATCTTAGCAATGGTAAATAATGCTGCAGTAAACATAGTTGTGCTGGGAGCTTTAGTGTGTTGTTGATTGTGAACATTTGGGTAAATGCCCAAAAGTGGGATTGCAGCTCTATGTGGAGTATTTTGAGCAACCTCCATACTGCTTTCCAAAGTTGTTGAACAAGTTTACACTCCCACCAACAATGCAGTAAGGTTCCCTTCTGTCCACATCCCCTCCAGCATCTGTTGTAATTAGACTTCTTGATTATAGACATTCTAACTGGTGTGAGGTGGTATATCAATATTTTTTTGATTTGCATTACTTTTATGGCTAGAGAGGTTGAGCATGTGTCTATTGGCCATTCTTCTTTCCTATTCAGAGAATTTTCCCTTTACGTCTTTAGCCCACTTATTTATTGGGGAGTTGTTTCTTTGAAGATTTGTTGTTGGGGGATTTAATTTATTGAGTTCCAGGTATATTTCAGATATAAGACCCTTGTCTGTTGTAAGGATAGTGAAGATCTTCTCCCAATCCGTGGGCTTTCTATTAATCTTGCGAACTATGTCCTTTGCCATACAGAAGCTATGCACTTTCATGCAATCCTATTTGTCCAACTTTTCTTTGATTTCTTGTGTTTCTGGGTATCTATTAAGAAAATTTTGGCCTGTGCCAAGGAGACCTACGGTTTCTCCTACTCCATCCTGTAAAGTTTTCAGAGTGTCTGCTTTGACTCTGAGATATTTGATCCATTTGGAGTTGATTCTGGTGCAGGGAGATAGATAACAATCTAGCTTAATTTTCTACAACTAGTTAACCATTTTTGCCAGCACCATTTACTGAAGAGGCTGTCTTTCTTTCATTCTATTTTTTTTAGCTCCCTTATCAAAGATTAGATGGCTATAGGTCTGTAGGTTCATTTCTGGGTTTTCAATTCTATTCCATTGGTCCTGAGGTCTGTTCTTGTGCCAATACCAAGCTGTTTTGATTACTATGGCTTTATAGTAGAGTTTGAAATTTGGTATTGATATTCCTCCAGCAGTGTTCTTTCTGTTAAGGATCGTTTTTGCTATTCTGGGTCTTTTATTGTTCCATATGAATTTTTAGATTGCCTCTTCTATTTCCTTGAAGAATGAGGTTGGAATGTTGATAGATATCGCATTGAATTTGTAGATAGCCTTGGGAAGTATTGCCATTTTGACGATGTTGATCTTTCCAATCCAGGAGCATGGGAGTTTTTTGTCACTTTCTAAGTTCTGTTTCGATTTCCATTTTCAAGTTTTTAAAGTTTTCATCATAGAGGTCCTTCACTTGTTTGGTTAAGTTAATTCCTAGTTATTTTATTTTTTGTAGGGCTATTCTGAATGGAGTTGTTTTCCTGATTTTAGCCACACTTTTCCCCTTGTTGGCATATAGAAAAGCCATTGATATTGGGAGATTAATTTTATACCTTGCTACTTTGCCAAAGTTTTTAATCACCATGAGTAATTTGGGAGCAGAGTCCATGGAATTCTTAAAATACAAGATCACCTCATCTTCAAAGAGGGAGAGTTTTACTTCATTTTCTCTATTTGGATCCACTTTATGTTTGGGTCTTGTCTTATTGCTGTAACTAAGCATTCTAATACTAGATTGAAGAGTAGAGGAGAGAGTGAGCATCCTTGTTTCTTTCCTGAGTTTAGAGTAAATGGCTTTAGTTTTTCACAATTGAGTATAACACTGGCTGTAGGTTTGTCTTATACAGCCTTTATTGTATTGAGGAATGTTCCAAGGATTCCTAATTTTTCCAGAACCTTCAAAAGGGGTGGTGGATCTTGTCAAATGTTTTTTCTGCATCTATTGAGATAATCATGTGGTTCTTGTCCTTACCCTTGTTGATGTGATGAATTATGTTTATTGATTTGCGTATATTGAACCAGCACTGCATCCCTGAAATGAATCCTGTTTGATTGTGCTGTATGATGTTTTTGGATGAATTGTTGAAGCTGATTTGCCAAAATTTTGTTGAGAAGTTTGGCATCAGTGTTCATCAAAGATATGGGTCTATAGTTCTTTCTTTGATGAGTCCCTGCCTGGATTTGGGAAGATGGTTATTATAGCTTCATAGAATGAATTCGGTAGTGAACTTTCTCTTTAATTTCATTGAAGTGTTGAATGAGTACTCGTGTGATTTCTGCTTTGAAGGCCTTGTAGAATTCCGCTGTAAAACAGCAGAAAGGAGGTCTCTGATTGCTATTACTATTTCAATTCTTGATATGGGCCTGTTAAGATGGTTTAACTCATCTTGGTTTAGTCTCTGCATGTCGATATTTGCTAGGAAAAGGTCCATTTTTTGCAAGTTCTCAAACTTATAAGCATAAAGTTTTGAGAAATATTCCCTTATAATATTCTGAATCTTGGTTGTTTCGGTGGTGATGTTACCATTCTCATCTCTGAGTTTATTTATTTAGGTGTGTTCTCTTCTTTTTCTGATAAGATTTGCTAAGGGTCTCTCAATTTTGTTAAATTTTTCAAAGAACCAACTCTTTGTTTTGTTGATTATTTCTATGATTTTTTTGGATTCTAATTCATTTATTTCTGATTTAACTTTCTTTATTTCTTTCCATCTACTGGATTGGGTTTATCTTGCTGCTCTTTTTCAAGGAAGCTCAGCTGTCTCATTAAATTGTTGGTTTCAGCTCTCTCCAATTTGTTGATGTAGGAACTCAGATCTATAAACTTGCCTCTGAGTACTGTCTTTGCTGTGTCCCAGAGAAGCTGGTAGTTTGTGTGCTCATTTTTTTTTGAATATCATGAACAATTGAATTTTGTTTCTAATCAATTCCATGACCCACTGGTGGTTCAACAGTGTGTTGTTCAGCCTCCATATGTTACAGGACTTTCTTTGGTGGCTTTTGGTGTTGAGTTCTAATTTTATTCCCTTGTGGTCTCAGAGAATGCAAGGTATAACTTCAATGTTTCTGAATTTGGACAAATTTGCTTTGTGACCTAAAATGTGGTCTATTTTGGAAAATGTTCCATGTGCTGCTGAGAAAAACGTGTATTCTGATGCTGCTAGGTGAAATATTCAGTAGATGTCTGTTAAATCTAGTTGATCTATGCAGCTGTTTAGGTCTGCGGTTTCTATGTTGAGTTTTTGCTGAGTTGATCTATCTAGTGGCGATAGTGGTGTGTTAAAGTCCCCAACAATTAATGTTTTTAGATCTATATGAGATTTGAGAGAAAGGAGTGTTTCTCGGATAAATTTGGGTGTTCCGTTGTTTGGCGAATAACTATTTACAATTGTACTATCCTCCTGAAGGAGAGATCCCTTCATTAGTATGTAGCGACCTTCTTTATCTCTTCTAACTAATTTTAATTTGAAGTCTATTTTATATTGCTACTCCTGCCTGTTTATGGGGACCGTTGCTTTGTAGATTTTGTTCCAGCCTTTCAAAGTCAAAATGTGTTTGTTTTTATGGTCCTTGCCCAATTTCTATACAAGACTGCCCAACATCTTGCTACCTTGTTATCATCTCCACTGGGTGAGAAGCACATGTGAAGGCTGCTCTGATCTAATTCACTTAGTAAAGAAAGGCATATGCAACGTGAGTAATTTTCTACATTCTGGAGTTGGAAAGCTAAGGTATAAATGATTCTTGATTTCTAGATCCGTTCCTGTTGGTGAGAAGACAAACATACTCATGAAATATTTTATTTATTATTAGTATGATCAATGAATTAATTCAGATCAGGCCTGAAGAAGCACCAAGCTCTTCTCCATAGCTGGTACAGGACTGACGCTGGATGTGATGGAAAAAGATGGGGTCAGCTGAAACAAAGAGGCTACCCCTCTTGATCTTTGTCACTGTGTAGTCGGTATGTCTGAAAGAAGACCCCTCTCTCTGCCAGGTGATTGTGACTCATGCTTATAATCCACGTTATTCATGAGGCAAACATCTGAGGAATGAGGTTCAAAGCCAGCCTGTGTAGGGAAGTTCATGAGACTCATCACTAATTAGGAGCCCAAATATCTGGAAGTGAAACTGTTGCCTAAGTTCTGCTCTTGACTAAAAATCAAACAAACAAGAAAAAATAAACAAACAGAAAAACTGACTGAGCCAGTCCCTGAGATCAAGCCCAAGACCAGCACAAAAGATGGAGGGGGAAGAGAAGCCCTCTCCCATACTGGAATCCCCACTCCGCACCCCCATAGAGAGTTCTCAGAGGGCTGGAGCTGACTCCTCTAGCTAAGTGTCAAAGAGCAGAAATGGAGAAAATGAGCATTTCTGGTGAAAGGAGCACTGGTGCAACAGCAAGCTGGGGCAAAAGGAAAAGGCTTCAGCCTGGCCTTTCCAATTGCACAGCAGTTATCCCAAGCCTTTTTATGTCTGAGGCCTCTGGACATATCCAAGGCAGAATATCTCTATTTTAGATTATAAAAAATACTGTGCTACTTCATCAGCTGAAACCTTTAAAATGGAGATATTTGATAACTATTTTCCTATACACAAAGATGAAATCTACTGCTCATTTAAAAACAAATCCAAGGAAAGAAATATAAGTGCAATGGGAAAGTGCGTGCCTTACATGCATGATGTCCTGGTTTCCATCTAAAGCATTGGAGAATAAAATGAGAAAACATGGAAAAACCGCCCAGAGTTATCAGAGCATAAAAAGAGCATGTCTGTGCAATGGAGGCAAAGTCTCTCTCCCATAGAAGTTCTCTTTTACTTTGGCCTTGAGCAGTCCTGTGTGCAGGCTCCTTGACATCATATCATGGCCCATCGCCCCTGGAACAATGAACACTGTGATGAGGTGACTATACCCCAGAGGTAGGTACCAAAATTATAACTTACTCAGAAGGACTAAAGAATGCATAAAGATCTTGGGTTGGCTTTGTGGAGCTTCTGACTAGGCCTGGGGAGTGATATGACCTGCAGACTGTCCAATGGTCTTGAGAGACATATAGTTCATTCCTAAAGACACCTCATTAATACCTACATAACCCACACCAACTAGTGCCTTCCCTCCCATGGGCCTCTCCTGTCTAGCAAGGGTTCTGATGGTCTTTTCCTTCAATAAAGTTATGCTGTCTTACCTCTTCCTTTTTGTCTGTAGACTCATTCCTCAAACAAAGGAGACAAAGGACCTGATCCAGGTGTTACATTTTATTTTTCTTGTCAGTCGAAAGGCTTGAACTCAGGACCTAGACACTGTCCCTCAAGGCTAGTGCTTTTGCACTTTGAGCCACAGGACCACTTCTGGTTTTCTGGTGGTTAATTGGAGATAAGTCTCAAACTTTTCTGCCTAGGCTGGATTGAAACTCTGAAGTTCAGACCTCAGCGTCCTAAATAGCTAGGATTACAGGTGTGTGAGCCACCAGTGCTGGACAAATGGTTGTGTGTGTGTGTGTGTGTGTGTGTGTGTGTGTGTGTGTGTGTGTGTGTGTGTGTTGGTCCTAAGGCTTAAATTAATGCATAAACATTGATTTGGATTTTTTTTTTTTGCTGAAGATTAGTGCTCTACCACTTCAGTCATAGTTCTACTTCGGGATTTTTGGTGGTTAATTAGGGATAAGAATCTCACTGAATTTTCTTGCCTGGACTGGCCTTGAACTTAGATCCTCAGATCTTAGTCTGCTGAGTATCAAGAAATACCAGCTAGAACCACCACCACTACAGCTGAGTATTCTATTTTATTCCATTCTCTGCTAACTCATGATAAAGAGGCTCTCTCCTAAATTCCCATAGATTTTAGAGTGCTGTGTGGAATACCAGCTATACACAAGTAATGAAAGCTGAAAATCTCAATGGGAAAATGGTGCCCTTCTATGGATATTCTGCATCATTCACTATAGTACTGAGCAGTCCCATATGCAGACACTATACATCCCATCACCATGGCACTGAGCAGTCTTGTGAACAGAGCCATAGACATTGGATCAATATGGCCCTGAGCAGTCCTGTGTGTAGACCCCAAAGATATCAAATAACCATGACCTTGATAGTTAAGCATGTGACCCCTACATTAGGATAAAAACCCAACAGTGAAGACTTTCATAGGGGAGGCTGGACGTGAGGGAAGTGTTTCTTAGAGGAAAGTGGCTGCTAAAAGATCTGAAGTGGGTGGGTGACATGATGGAGTAGGGTCTTGGAAAGCCTCTACTGAGAGGTATGTGGCCATGGTGTCTTCAAGGAGCAGATGTGTCAGTGTTAGGGAAGAAATGACTAAAAGAAGGATTCAGCTTGTTTCCCCTGTGGTCTATGGAATTCATTTGCTAGGAACAATCAGGATATAATCTGTGTATGAGAAACAAAGGTTTCACCTATCATCCACTCAATGCATGGAGATGTGACTCTGGTCCAGGGAAACCTTGTGCTGAGTGGCTGACATCACTAAGTCACACATCTGTGAGTACCCATCATGTTTGCAGACTCAACACCTAGGTATACCATGTATGATTGGAACAAACGCATTCCCGGTGTGTCCCTTGGGCACTGATGATACTCTAGCACAGGTTTGGTGGCAACACAAAAAGGGCTCAAGATAAAAGCATTCAGGATCCACCAGCTTTGGTGCCCAGGAAGCAGAAAAAAGTTCTGTTTTGAAGCAGGCCATCATGTTGATACTGAAAACCTAATAACTGAATCACATCTTTTGTCTCTATGATCTCAAAGAATGAGTTCATGGATGCAGAGGGAAGAATAAAACAGCAATGATTTATTGAAGAAGAGAATATCAAATGTCTTGCTAGACAGGAGGGGTCCTAAAGGAAGGTACTTACTGGGATGCTTTGTACAGGGTTTAATTGTCTGTAGGAGAGAGCTATATGACTCTCAAGGTCATAGGACAGTCTGTGGCCATATCCATCCCAGACCCAATCAGAGATGTCACACAGCTTGTATGAGATATCTGCATCCTTTAGCCCTTTTAATGGATGTCTGGTCCAGCAGACACCTGTGAGGCTCAATCAGGTCACTGTTCACATGGAAGTCTACTAGTGGCTCAATTGATAGAGCTTCTCTTCTAGCTTTGTGTTGTGTTGTGGTGCGTGTGTGTGTGTGTGTGTGTGTGTGTGTGTGTGTGTGTGCGTGTGTGTGGTTAATTGGAAATAAGAGTTCCAAGTACATTCCTTCCCTTCTGAGCCAACACTGAAGCATGATCCTCAGATCTCAGCCTCCTGATTAGCTAGGATTATAGATTTGATCCATAAACAAAGGGCTGAAAAAATAGTCTTTTAATAAGTTCATAAGTTCATTTAAAGAAGTATGAAAACAGCACCATTACTTAAAATTCAATCACCCCTCAGTATCCTCATGGAATGGGCTCGAGGACCCCCACCAATAACAACATCTTCACACACTCAAGTTCTTTATATAAAATAGTATTTGTATAGAACCTACAAATAATCTGCCACACACATTCAAGTGTCTCTACATGACATCATACTTAATAACAGGTACATGCTATGTAGCCAGTGGATTTACTATAGAGTACAGTACAAGTATATGAGAAGAAAATAGTGTATAATTATTTCCCTTGACAAGCCACATTTGGTGGAATCTACAGTGTTGGAATGTGCAGAGACAATAGCAGGTGAATTAAAGGTGAACCTGAAGATGAAAACTGGCAGGAATGGAGACGAGAAAAATGCGAGGAGGTGGAGAAGGAATGGGTTAAGGCCTGAGGCATTTGGAACTGGAGAAGAGGAGCCAGTGGCCCAATTAACAGTACTGGGGAAGGAAAAGGGATGAAGAGGAAGGATTAGTTCACATATATTTGTTCTTATCCTATCAAGATTTATTTAGCTTCCTTCAGAATTGAAGTTCTAAGAGAATTATCAGAATTCTCAAGTCCATTCCTTACTAAGTCAGAAATGGATTTCATCTCACAACAAGATGGTAATCACAAAAATATTCAACATCTCCATGGAAGTTTTAAAGGGTAATATCAATCAATGACTTGAATTACCTTGGCAAGGAAGACACCTGTAAGGATTTATGGGTGAGTAACTTTAAAAAACTCCAACAATGACAACTGGCTCTTAACAGCCCAACACTCATCATGAAGCAATGAGCTTTTCCTTCAATGTTGTCTTTTCCATTTTTTTTTTGTGAAGCAAGATTACCATATTGTTCCTCTGTAATTTGAGAGACAGTGTCAAGAAAGAGAATGCATAAGTTTGAATCACCTCTTGATGACAAGAAAGCTGAAGCAATTTGATTGTCTCATGACTGTCTCATTGGCCAAGGGGCAAAAAGGGTAGTCACAGTTGAGAGGCATTTTCCATCCACCTTCCAAATGCATTTCTACTTTCTTCTGCCTGTTCTGAATCCACATAAGCTAGCTTATATTGACTGCATCAGTAAAGACTGACTAGCCCTGGAGGATTGGCAGGGATGGGATGGTGTGCAAAAGGCGGAAGTGACCAGGAGGCCTGAAAAGAAGGGAGGGCTGAAGTGAGAGAACCACTGCTAATCTCCTCTTCAAAAAATCCCTCAATGGCTGAACCAATCTTTTCTGTTTCCATGTCTCAAATGCTGTAATTTCTGTAATGAATGCTGAGAGTCACTCAGAATCATAAGCTCTGCCCCTAAGTTTCTTGTCAATTATAGGCCTAAGTCAACTCTTGTCTCCACAGGCAAAAAATATGTTCCTCGGGCCATCATGGTGGACCTAGAGCCTGGAACCTTAGACTCAGTGAGATCAGGACCATTTGGCCAGAGCTTCAGGCCAGACAACTTCATATTTGGTATGTCATCATGGTCTATGGGTCCTAACATCCAGGCACTCCAGTGCTGGGCTGAGCCTTTATACACCTAGATATTGTCCTCACCTAACCCACCTATTCCAGTCCACTGGAGTCATGCCCCTGGCCACTCAGACAGCTCAGATCAGTGCAACTCTGCAAGCCCTCCATGACAAAGAAGCCTCTGAAGGGAAAGATCAGCAATCAGGGAAAGCCTCCAACAAGGTTTCAGCACTGCTGGTCATTTCAAAGGCCCGGCAATAAGAGAGAACTACTTCAGGACACCAGAAATCAAAGCATAGCTATGTGTGAGCAAGGTGCAGACAAGTGCTTGCAGCTTAGCTTTCCTATGATGACAATGTGCTCCTGTCCCTCCTGTGAAACTAATTACATTTCCAGTATTGAGGCAGGCTCTGTTCTTCATTTCTACAAGTAGTTGATTTGGGTTAAAATGTATCTTCCTCCACATTGTCTTTATTTCTTTAGAACCTGGGTGATTTGTAGGGTCCCAGATACAATGAAAACATTTCCTTTATTTCACCAAAGTTATCTAAATTAAAAGCAAAGGTTGGCTCAGAAGAGTCCTGTTGTCTTCACAATGCAAATGGCACAGTAAATATTCTTGGAGTGTGTGTCCCATCATGGCTTGTGTCTGATAGGCCAGAGCGGGGCAACCAATAACTGGACCAAGGGCTACTACACAGAGGAAGCTGAGCTGGTGGAGCCGGTACTGGATGTGGTGAGGCGGAAGTCAGAAAGGTGTGACTGTCTACAGGGTTTCTAGCTGGCCCACTCTTTGGGAGGTGGCACCGGGTCAAGCATGGGCACCCTGATTCTCAACAATATTCAAGAGGGGTACCCAAACCACACCATGAACACCTTCAGTGTCATGCCCTCCCCAAAGGTGTCAAACACAGTGCTGGAACCCTACAACGCGATCTTCTCTGTCCACCAGCTGGTGGAAAATGCAGATAAAACTTTCTGCATCGACAACAAGGCCCTGTACAACATCTGCTTCTGTAACTTGAAGCTGCCCACGCCCAACTATGGCGACCTGAACCACCTGGTGTCAGGCACCAACAGCGGGGATACCATCTGCCTGTGCTTCCCTGGCCAGCTGAATGCAGACCTGCACAAGCTGGCCTTGAATATGGTGCTCTTTCCCGCCTGCACTTCTTCATGCCTGGCTTTGTGCCCCTGGCCAGCCGTGCCAGCCAGCAGTACCATGCTCTCTCAGTGCGCGAGCTTCACCCAGCAGATATTTGACCCTAAGAACTTGATGGTCACCTGTGATCTCCGCCATGGCTGCTACCTGACAGCGGCTGCCATCTTCCGAGGCTGCATGTCCATGAAGAGGTGGATGAACAGATGCTCAACATGCAGAACAAGAACAGCAGCTACGTTGGAGACTGGATCCCCAACAATGTGAAGACGGCTGTGTGTGACATCCCCCCTTCCCTTCCCCCCCACCCCACCCCTACATAGACTCACGAGGTCGGCCACCTTCATCGGCAACAACATAGCCATCTAGGATCCCTTCAAGTGCATCTCAGAGCAGTTCAGTGCCATGTTCCAGTGCAATGCATCCTTGCACTGGTACATAGGTGAGGGCATAGATGAGATGGAGTTCACTGAAGCTGAGAGCAATATCAATGACCTGGTGTCCGAGTACCAGCAGTGCCAAGATGACACTGCTGATGAACAGGGGGAATTTGAAGAAGACTTGGTGTAGGAACTAGTTTAAGACTTCCCATTGCTAGCAGTGCAACAGGAGTGTCAGAGCCTGCCTACTTCTCAAATTAATGGTGCTTTCCTGAGTTCCTGTTGTCCTGGAGTGGGATCCTTGCTGTGTATCATTATGCACAGCCTTTCCTGTCAGAAACTCACTGGTGGTGAATGTAAAAATACAGATTTCTTTTAAATATAATTGTATGAAAGCCTTATTTATATAAATAAAGAAGTATACATTTTATACTCTTAGTCCTTATTCTTCTTAAGAATCCCTTTTATTCTTTCAATGTATTTGAAATATAAAGGTGGCCAGCAGGATTTAATCTTAGCAATATAGGACTGGTGCTCAAGAGGAGTTTCAAATTCATGGTATTCCTGCTATTTTGAAGAGGAGTATGACAAATGCCAATATTTTTTATTTTCCCTGGCCCAGTTTTAAAGTTAGCAATCTCTCAATAGCATGCCAGTAGCAAAAAAGCAGTTTGAAGAGAAAGAAAACTAAAACTAGATGTTACAATTTTCCTAGTACCAATTTGATGTTTGGAGTACTGACAGGATTGACGTTCAAGGCTTGTCTGGGCACTGAGGTAGCAGGGCCTCTTCCTCCTTTATTCTGACAGGACTGGCTATACCTGCCACCCATTACACATTCCTCTTTGGGAATGGAACCACAAAAGGCAGTTATGAATACTGGCCATTACAGATCTACTTCTCCTTCACACAATGATAGGTTCTTGTCTCATGCCCCATCAGAGGGATTGCAGTCACATTCTCCAGAAACTGTAGCAGGAACCCCGATCCCTGTGCTTACAGTTCAGTTTACAGTGAAGCAGAACTCACAGGATGAGTGCAAGATCTTGGTTGCCAGGGTAGTTTCTCAAGGCATCTGGCAACATTAAGGACAGAAGTGAGTCTAGCTCTTTGAGGGAGTGAAAAGCTGACCAGCCCCATAGTGTATCAAGAACTGCTTGATTCTGTCCTTCCAAGTGAAGGAGAGAAGGGGAGACATGGCCCAATGACCCATTCTCATACTCACTTTTCCAGCATTCAAAGCTATCTGAGGCCCAGGGGGAGTGGTAAGGACAAAAGGGATGCATGGAGCTAGCCTGTTGGGTATGGTTACTTTACATGAGTAAGATGGAAATCTCAATTGCTTAGAACCTACAATGGCCAGGAAGAGGTCGAACACTTCTGTTTTCACAGGAGGCCACATCAGTCAAGGGTTCTTTTTGCCAGAATCTTTCACTCTTCTTGCAGTGAGGCTTCAGGTAGGTTGTCTGTGCCAGGCATTCCTCCATGGCCACCAATAACCTGTAAGCCCCTTTTTATTCAGAAACAGGACCTATGGGAATTTAGCAACTTTTAGAAAGCTCTAAGGAAAAGATACAACTGGGTGAGGTGCAAGTTCCTTGCTGCTAGTAAAGTTGGGAAATAGTAATTTCCCTAAGCTTTCCTCTACCAGGCCTGAGGTTGGAGTAGGGTGGAGATGAGTGGGGTATAGATCTTTAAGCCAAGCTGATCTCACTCATTAGAAAGTAAACTTCCCCAGGGGGTGATCTGTGACTAGAAGCAAGATGTTTTCTGTCCTTGCCCCAAGGCATATCAAAGTGCAATTAGCTTCTAATGTGGGAGTCCTAGGGAGTAGGTGTTGGCCAGCAAATTGACATTCCTGGGTCTCTAGTACTGGAACTGATCAGGTTGGATGATCCCCAAACCCAACAAGGCTGCTGGGTCAGAACTGAAGGCAGGTCTGGCCAAAGCACTCTCACTCCTCAGTGGGTTAAGGATTGAGGCCAAGCTGTGATGGAGGTCCCACCTAGCATATCTACCAGTATTTGACTAAGAATATTTTTTAAATTTTATTTTATTTGTGAACATACTGTACAGAGGGGTTACAATTACATGGGCAAGATAATGAATACATTTCTTACCAAGCATTGCAGCCTCCTCCTTTGTTTACCCTTCACCTCCCTTCCCAGCCTCCCCCCTCCCCGCCCACCCAATCCTTCCCCATCTCGCCCCCACCGACATTGTAAACCTCGTTTTTGACATGACAATTTGTACTTTTCATTGTTGCAACAGGTCCACCTGAATCCTTAAATGACTTGTTTTTCCCCATCTCCTCCACAAGTTATACTGACATCAAATATATTGAAAGCGGGGGTTATACTGTGGGGGAGGGACACACAAAGCAACAAAGAAATAATCTTATAAATGCATTAGATACACATGCATGAAAGAAAAAAAACATTAAGATACCTATCTAAGGATTCATTTTCCTAACATAACATTATCTTACTTTTTCCACTTGACTCATACATATACTAGATATTACAAATAAGGGAAACCATGGGACCTGTGTTTCTTTGTGCCTGGCTTACTTCACTTAATATATTTTTTTCCAAGTTATTCCATTTCCTAACAAAGGGGGCAATGTCATTCTTTTTGATGGAGGCATAGAATTCCATTGTGTATATATACCACATTTTCTTGATCCATTCATCTACTGAAGGGCATCTGGGTTGGTTCCATATCTTAGCTATGGTAAATAATGCTGCAATAAACATAGTTGTGCTGGAAGCTTTAGTGTGATCTTGTTTGTAAATATTTGGGTAAATGCCCAAAAGTGGGATTGCTGGGTCATAGGGGAGGTCTATGTGAAGTCTTTTGAGGAACCTCCATACTTCTTTCCAAAGTGGTTGAACAAGTTTATATTCCCACCAACAATGAAATAAGGTTCCCTTCTGTCCACATCCCCTCCAGCATCTGTTGTTGGTAGAGTTCTTGATTTTTGCCATTCTAACTTTTGTGAGGTGGTATCTCAATGTTGCTTTGATTTGCATTTCTTTTATGGCTAGGGATGTTGAGCATTTCTTCATGTGTCTATTGGCCATCCTTCTTTCTACTTCAGAGAAGTTTTTCTTTAAGTCTTTAGCCCACTTATTTATTGGGCAGTTGTTTCTTTGAGGATTTGATACAATAGAATGGAAAAAAGACAGCCTCTTCAGTAAATGGTGCTGGCAAAATTGGTTAACTACATGTAGAAAACTAAAGCTATATCCTTATATATCACCCTGCACCAGAATCAACTCCAAATGGATCAAAGACCTCGAAG
Source organism: Dipodomys merriami (assembly GCF_024711535.1). Lineage (NCBI taxonomy): Eukaryota > Metazoa > Chordata > Mammalia > Rodentia > Heteromyidae > Dipodomys > Dipodomys merriami. Next base: position 163,268 of record NW_027202557.1, read on the forward strand.
TCAAAGCAGACACTCTGAAAACATTACAGGATGGAATAGGAGAAACACTAGGTCTCCTTGGCTCAGGCCGAAATTTTCTGAATAGAGACCAGGAAACACAACAAATCAAAGAAAGATTGGACAAATGGGATTGCATAAAGTTGCAGAGCTTCTGCATGGCAAACGGCATAGCTAGCAAGATCAATAGAAAGGCCACAGATTGGGAGAAGATCTTTACTAGCCATACAACGGACAAGGGTCTCATATCTAAAATATACTTGGAACTCAAAAAATTAAATCCCCCAACAACAAATGACTAAGAATATTTTTTTGTTTTCTCTTAAATACTCATTTATGAGCCTTTTCTGGTGGCTTTGGATTATTACTTTACACTCTTGACAAAGTAGTTCTTGTTTCACAATTAATAACTCTTGCCTCACCCCTCAGAAAACTCTTCTTGATAATTATATAAGTAGATCACCATATATTTCTCAGGCATGGCTTTTGTTTCCTCCTAGCCAGAGGTCTGCACTCATTGCCACACAAGCCAACATTGAGGTGACTCCTATAGACAGGGTGATTATTTTGTCCAAATGCTAAGTGCAGCATCTCCCTTATTCTCATGTACCTTGGTAATTGTATCAAATACTTAATAGAGTCCTTGACTAGTATGATAAGCAAAGCTCTGGGTGAAGATGCAACTCAATGGTAGAGTACATCCCTGGCATGCACAAGACTCTCTGTTCAGTCCCCAGCACCAAAAGGAGGAAAAGGTAACAAATGTTAGAAAAGTGGGGCTGAAATTAGGAAAGCAACTCCATTTGTAGTAGCCCCACAAAAAATAAAATACCTAGGAATTAAGTTAACCAAAGAAGTGAAGGACCTCTATGATGAAAACTTCAAAAACGAAAAATGAAATAAAAACGGTACTTAGAAAATGGGAAAAACTCCCATGCTCCTGGATTGGAAAGATTAACATCGTGAAAATGGCAATACTTCCCAAGGATATCTACAAATTCAATGTGATACTTATCAACATTCCAACCTCATTCTTCAAGGAAATAGAAGAGGCAATCCAAAAATTCATATGAAACAATAAAAGACCCCGAATAGGAAAAATGCTCCTCAACGGAAAGAACACTGCTGGAGGAATATCAATACCAAATTTCAAACTCTACTATAAAGCCATAGTAATCAAAACAGCTAGTTACTGGCACAAGAACAGACCTCAGGACCAATGGAATTGAATTGAAATCCCAGAAATGAACCTACAGACCTATAGCCATCTAATCTTCGATAAGGGAGATAAAAAAATAGAATGAAAGAAAAACAGGCTCTTCAGTAAATGGTGCTGGCAAAACTGGTTAACTACTTGTAGAAAACTAAAGCTAGATACTTATATATCACCATGTAACAGAATCAATTCCAAATGGATCAAAGACCTCGGAGTCAAAGCAGACACTGAAAACATTACAGGATGGAATAAGAGAAACCCTAGGTCTCCTTGGCGCTGCCCGAAATTTTCTTAATAGAGACCCAGAAACACAACAAATCAAAGAAATGTTGGAAAAATGGGATTGCATAAAGTTGCAGAGCTTCTGCATGACAAAGGACATAGCTAGCAAGATCAATAGAAAGCCCACGGATTGGGAGAAGATCTTCACTAGTCATACAACGGACAAGGGTCTCATATCTAAAATATACTTCGAACTCAAAAAATTAAATCCCCCAACAACAAATCCTCAAAGAAACAACTGCCCAATAAATAAGTGGACTAAAGACTTAAAGAGAAACTTCTTTGAAGAAGAAAGAAGGATGGCCAATAGACACAGGAAGAAATGCTCAACCTTCCTAGCCATAAAAAGAAATGCAAATCAAAACAACATTGAGATACCAACTCACACCAGTTAGAATGGCAAAAATCAAGAACTCTAATAACAATAGTTGCTAGAGGGGATGTGGACAGAAGGGAACCTTACTTCATTGTTTGTGGGAGTGTAAAGTCGTTCAACCACTTTGGAAAGTAGTATGGAGGTTCCTCAAAAGACACCACATAGAGCTCCCCTATGACCCAGCAATCCCACTTTTGGGCATTTACCCAAATGTTTACAAACAAGACCACACTATAGCTACCAGCATAACTATGTTTATTTCAGCATTATTTACCATAGCTAAGATCTAGAACCAACCCAGATGCCCCTCAGTAGATGAATGGATCAAGAAAATGTGGTATATATACACAATGGAATTCTATGCCTCCATCAGAAAGAATGACATTACCTCATCTGTTAGGAAATGGAAAGACTCAAAAAAATTATATTAAGTGAAGTAAGCCAAGGCCAAAGAAACATAGGTCCCATGATTTCCCTTATTTGCAATATCTAGTATATATATATATGCGTCAAGCAGAAAAGGTCAGATAAGGAGATGTTTGGAAAATGAACCCTAAGATATGTATTTTATATGTTTTTTTTTCTTTCATGCATTTGTTTCTTACCCAATTATAAGATTATTTCTTTGTTGCTTTGTATGTCCCTCCCCCACAGTATAACCTCTGCTTTCACTATATTTGATGTCGGTATAATTTGTGGAGGGGAAGGGGAAAAAGAAGTCATTCAAATAAGGATACAGGTTGACCTATTGTAACAATGAGGAAGTACAATTTGTCATGTCAAAAACGAACTTTACAACTTGCGGGAGGGGGATTGGGTGGGGGGCAGGGAGGATGGGAAGGGTAAACAAAGGAGGAGGCTACAATGCTTGATAAGAAATGTACTCACTATCTTGCCTATGTAATTGTAACAACTCTGTATAGTATTTGCACATTAAATAAAATTAATTTTTGCAGCAAGAAAAAACATAAAATAAAAATAAAATGTAAAAAAATAAAATATCAACAAAAACAAAAACAAAAAACAAATGTTAGGCTCAGAAGATAAAATATTAGGACTCATGGAAAAACACCCAGATTGGCACTGAAGAGTTGTGTCATGAGGGAACACTGGTAGAATGTTTGTAGCGGGAAAGAAGAGAGCCCCTTGATGTATGTACCCTTTTAGAAAGCAGAGGTAGGAACAGGGAATGAACTTCTTGTAGTCATCCTAGGCCGTGGAAGGAAGAAGCCCTGACATGTATGTTGCTCTAATGGGACCAGAGTCTAAAGTGGCACCACCATACCAGGCCGTGGCCCAACAAGAACAGGTTTGTCAGAAGGACCTTCTTGCATTGGAGAGATTTCTTTTGACCACTTCGGCCTTGTTAATCATATTTCCTTACGCTGTTTCCTTTTTCCTTCCACCTTGTCATACCTATAGCAGATCCTGTCCAGAAAACCCATTCTCTCTAATCTCATTCTCTAAAAGTCTCCCAGTTTAGAGCTGTACATATCCTAGACCAAAAAAGTAGGGGGTGGTTATTCTGTCAGACATAGAATTAAACTAAAAGGTATCTTTAAGTAGACTTTGACAAGGTTCTCATATGGACAGTGTTTTGTTGATTAGTCCTGGAATTGCGACCCGCTTTGGGTCTAATTCTGAGATGATAGTGGAAGACAACTGGTGATAGGACTTCACAGACCACTGTGATTTCAAAACCTTGGCAGGTACATCTCTATTCAAGGATGTGCTATCAGCCAACATACATATGTCTGTTACAGGAGTGATGACTGGGAAAAGGAATTTATTGGCGACAGAGGAGACCAGCCTTTAGACAAGTTGTTGCCTTTCAGTGTGAGGCAGACAAAGAGTGCCTATGGATACAGAGTAATTTCAGGAAGCTTCCCCCAAGTCTTGTTATCCACAAATCATCTGAGAATAACTGTAAACCCAGAGGTGAGAGACATGTGCTTTGTGCTTTTGCACCACTGCTTTGCTGCATGGCTCTTTATGCTCTTCTGAAACCTCCTTCTGAGCTGGTCCACAATGTTCCCAGGAGGTGGGAAGCAGAGGGGACCTGGCAGCTAGGCTGCTAATGACTCTGGCCACACGGACTTGGGGCAGTAGGCAAGTGCTGGGCATCTGCTGCATTCTAGTGGTATGTGCTCAGTGGAAAATTTTTCTCTTACTAAGAGCAATTCCTCTGTCCTTGAGCCATCTCCCAGGTCAGGATGTCTTTATCTGCAGAGGCTGAAGCTTTGCCATAGCTCTCATCTTGACAGGTGTCTTTCTGTTTTTCAATTTTCCCTTCCTTCCTTCCTTCCTTCCTTCCTTCCTTCCTTCCTTCCTTCCTTCCTTCCTTCCTTCCTTTCTTTCTTTCTTTCTTTCTTTCTTTCTTTCTTTCTTTCTTTCTTTCTTTCTATCTTTCTTTCTCTTTCTCTCTCTCTTTTCTTTCTTTCCTCTCTCTTTCTCTTTCTTTCTTTATTCTTTGTTCCTTTCTTTCTTTTTTTTGTTGTTTTGTTGGTCATTGGTCTTGAACTCTAGGCCTAGGAACTGTCTCTTAGCTCTTCAGCTCAAGGCTAGTTCTCTATCGCTTGAGCCATAGTGCCACTGCTAGTTTTCTGGTGGTTTATTGGAGATAAGTATCTCAAGGGCTTTCCTGTCCAGGCTGGTTTTTAACTGCCATACTTAGATCTCTGCCTCCTGAGTAGCTAGGTTCACAGTCATGGGCCACTGGTGCCCAGCTTGACAGCTTTCTTATTCGTGCAAGGTAACAATGGCTATGTTGTGTTCTGTGAGGAGTTTCCCTATCATCCTACAACACTAATGGTCTTAGTGTTGTGGCAGAGCACACAGCAATGGAGCTTTCTTTCTTTTTTTTTTTTTTTTTGGGTCCAGTTGTGGGCCTGAACTCTGGGCCTGGGCACTGTCCCTCAGCTCTTCAGCTCAAGGCTAGCACTCTACCATTTGAGCCACAGCGCCATTTCCGGCTTTTTTTCTTTTTGCTTATGTGGTGCTGAGGAATCGAACCCAGGGCCTCATGCATGCAAGGCAAGCGCTCTACCACTGAGCAACCTTCCCAGCCCGCAATGGAGCTTTCTATGCATACACATTGACTAGTATCTGAAAAGCCAGCATGCAAAGGCCAGGAAAGCTCTACAACTGCATACATCTCAATTTGCACTGGGAATAACCAAATATTAAGTTCTAGTGTTGGTGGTTTTCCTTTGTATACAGTTTAAGCAGGTTGTTTCCAGATGTCTATCATTTAACTCAATTGACTCAATTAACTTATCTGCTCTTTCTATGGGTCTGACATAAATGTCTGCTTACCAGAGGCCAATAACTGATTTTAAGTCTAAGTGAAATCCAGCAAGTGCTCAGGCATGGTGATTAAGAGTGCTGTATAGATAATGTACAGCTGCATAGTACTTGTGCTGCACACTTCTCATAACTTCACCAAATTCTAAATATTTCTTATAGAGTGGAAAGAAGCCGTACTTTTATGGCTTCTTGCATAGGTATTTGAATCCATCTAATGAGCACATCTTACATTTGTTTGCTTTTTTTATAGTATTGTTGTTTGATTGGACTCAAAGCCTTATACATGCTAGGCATGCACTCTACCAAACCACCAGCCCCCTTCTTGTTTTCAGTATTTAAAGTAATTTTTGGGCATTGAGTCCATACACCTCCCTCAGAGCTGGAATTGCAGGCATGAACCACCTAGCCAGAAGTATTTCTTGAGATAAGGTCTTTTTGTTAACACTTTGCCTAGACTAGCCTGGGACCTCAGTCTTCCTCATCTCTATTATTCCCCAGAATAACATGCCTGTGGTTTGAAATGCTATAATCCCATTATTATTCTGGGTTCTTTAGTTGGAGATTTGTGATGTAGTACTAGAAGCCACTGCCTTATTACTTGACTTGAAATTATAAACCTTAATCAGTGGATATAATTCTGCTCTAGACTTTCAAAACCTCATATCAATGTGTGGACACTGCTTATTGTTAAACCATAGTTTAGGATATGTTGCATGACTTTAAGCCTCACTTTTTACACACACACACGCACACACACACACACACACACACACACAAACACACACACACACACCATTGTTTTCTGTGGTGACTTTGTACATCTGATCTTGACAGTGGCTGAGGCTTGTAGAACTGGGATTAGAAAAAGAAAAATGATAGATACAGATAGTTAAGCAGAAACCGCATCTCCTGCACTTTTAGGTGAGTTTCGATGCATGTTTTCATCAGATCCTCACTACTACTTTTTCTACCAGCATCCCACTACCATGTTCTTCTCCTGGCTCCCACAGAAGGTTCAGCTGATATTATAGGAAACAGAAACATTGTGCTTCTGCAAAACCTGCGTTATTGCTGCTTTGAGTGAATCTATTTTTGTCACGAGAATTTTTCTTAATGGAATATGGGAGAATCAGAAAAAATACTTATTTAAAGCAATTTCACTTAACCTTTTTCTTTCTTACTCATTTTATTTAAAAAAACTTTATTTGCCTAAGAGGACATTACACAAAACAATCTTTCTATATATTTTTTTTTGCTTATTTCTCTGGGGTCATGTCTCACTTTCTTAAACTTTTTGATGCTAAGATCCAAATTGTGGCAAATATCCAAAATGGAAAGGAAGGGAAGTGAGAATGCAGATCAAATAACATCTTACATCATCCACTGTCTAGGGCTGCTATTTCAACTATTGGATTGATGATGGTCAGTTTGCAGATTCATTGTCATAAAATGGCCCTTACATCATTTATAAAACTGAGTAGCTTGGGTTCCATTTGTAGCATTGGTCTTTTGATGCCTGCAGACTATGTGTCTGAAGGATGCAAAAGCAAGCTCCTCTCCACAGAAGTGAGATCTCCTCTCATGATAGAGTGAGATAACTTGGGGAGTTTTCAAAGGAAGAGGCTATTACTCAGCAGTCCGATACTAGAGGATTTGGAGAGAGAGCAAAATAAACCCCAAAACTGTCCCTAGAACTTGACCTCTTCCCACTCAATCCTTCCTTCTTCAGATAATAAAGCTGTGTAAGCTGAGGAAGGCAGCACACTACTTCCTAATTCAGATCTTGTTGCCTGGTTTTCCGAGACAATTCCTACTCCCTTCTATGAGGGTCTGACTTATTATCTGACCATGTCAAGGGTCTTTGCAGAAGGAATTCTGTCTTCATAAACTAATTTTGCGGCAAATCTTTAACTCAGTTCACCAAAGATCCAGTGGGAAAAAATAAAAATTGAGTATGCTGCATTGTGCACCTTTTAATCTTTGTGGGTTTTAATTGTAAGTTTTTAAAGATATATATATATATAAATATAAATATAAATATATATATATATATATATATATATATATATATATATATATATATATATATATATATATATATATATACCAGGAGCCTGTTAGTTCATGCCTGTAATCATAGCTACTCAGGGGGCTGAAATCTGAGGATTGCAGTTTGAAGCCAGCCCAGAAAAAAAAAGTCTATAAGACTCTTATCTCCAATAAACTACTCAGAAAAACTGGAAGTGTTGTTAGAACTCGGTAGAAGACTAGCCTTGGAATTCTATTTCTCCATCAGAAAGAATGACATTGTCCCATGTGTTAGGAAATGGAAAGACTTGGAAAAAATTATATTAAGTGAAGTAAGGCAAGCCCAAAGAAATATAGGTCCCATAGTTTCCCTTATTTGCAATAACTATTATATGTCTAAGACAAACAGAAACTGTCAGACAAGTTGATGTTAGTTCAAATGAACTCCAAGATAAGGATTCAAATGTCTTTTTTTCTTTCTTGTGATTGTTTCCAACATACTTAAAAGATGATTTCTTTATTGCTTTGTATGTACCTCCACCATGGTATAAGCCCTGCTTTAACTATATTTGATGTTGATATAATTTGTGGAGGGGAAGGGAAAAAAACAAATCGTTTAAATTGGGTTAGAGTTGGACTCATTACAACAATGAGATGTACAAGACGTTATGTTGAAAAACAAACTTTACAACTTTGGTCGGGTGAGGGACTGGGGTGGGTGGGGTGGTGGTGGTAGGAGGGTGTGGGGGGTAGAGAGGGGAAGGGATAGTATGGGGAAACAAAGGAGGAGGCAACAATGCTTGATAAGAAATGTACTCATTATCTTGCCCATGTAATTGTAACCCCTCTGTATGGTATTTTCACAATAAAAAAGAAGCTCAGAGACAGTGGCCAGGCCCTATGTTCAAGACCCATGGATAGCAAACAAAACCCTATATATACTTAACAAAGTTGTACACATTTTCCTCTTTAGGTCCATCATGATCTCTTACCGCTAGATATACTGCAGCTGGATTTTTGTAATTCATGAAACTACAGCTTTGTGGCCTGGGGAGGTCTCTCCTGACAGGTCATTTCTACAGAGCTTTGATGGGTCGCTGTGTTTTAACAAATTGAGTTTCTGTTCAACTCATATTTACAAATGAATTCACACATCATCATGGCACTCTTCCTCTGAGGAGGGCTGATGGTAAATTTAGCATGGATCTCTAAAACAGAGACATAACTTCATTTGACATTATTATCACACCAGGCAAAAATAGAAATTGCAGTTATAAAACAATGTATCAATCCTGTATCAATCCTGGTATTGATTTTCATCATAGACTTTGAGACCAGAATTTTTTATATATGTACAAATATATCATGGGAAAAGCATGGAATAGTGGACAGTTTTTGATTCTTATGTGTTTATGCACCACAGATTTATCATTAAACCGCAGTGTGAACTTTCTAACAAGGCCTGTGCCATCTCATTTAGAATACTCAGATATTAATGTAGTTTGCTAATTTAAAATAATTAATTCTTGCAGTGTAAAAACAGTACTAACCTTGGGGGAAAATGGCAAAGTTGAGATGAGGTCGGCCTACCTAATGGACTACACCTCACACCAGTTGCTGGAATCTTCTTCCGCAAGCCCTGTACTCCTGTGTTCTTTATAAACCTCCCAACCTCCCTCCTTACAATATAATCTAGAGGGATACAGGTGGTTCACATCTGTAATCCTAGCTACTCAAATGTCTAAAATCCATCCAGACGATCTTGGCAAGCTCAATTTGAAAAGTCTGTTAAAGGCTGGGATGGTGGCTCCGTGGTAGAGCGCTTGCCTGGCATGCCTGAGGCCCTCGGTTTGATGCCTTAGAACCACATACGCAAAAAGAGAAAAAGCCAGAAATGGCGCTGTGGCCTAAGTGGTAGAACGCTAGCCTTGCGCTGAAGAGCTAGGGACAGTGCCCAGGCCCAGAGTTCAAGTCCTACGACCAGACCCTCTCCCCCCAAAAAGAAAACTCTGTAAAAATTGAGCCTCCAAGTGTTTAGTGAAGATAGGACTGGAAGTGTGATTCAAATAGTCAAATGCCAGCCAACTAAACAGAAGATCTTGAGTTCAACCCTCAGGACTTGTGGTGGGGAGGTACATGGAGGCAAGGGGAGATGCAGGACTATATTCCATCTTGATAGTGTTCAGAGGATGGGGAATTAGTAGGAAGTGTCTCAATGGCTGTTTTCAGTAAAGCCCTGACTTAGAACTCTGTATATGAAAACTTGTAGTTGTTCTTCAATGGTCAGACTCAAACTACATAAAAAGAATCACTTTGTATATATGTAGGTATAAGTTCATGCTTTCCTCTACTGTGTGAAATCAGAACAAGAAACCACCTCTGAAAACAGAATCAGCTGTATGGCAGGGGAGGAAGAAGCAGATTCCCTATATAGTATAGCATCAACCTCCCTGGAACTACAAAGCTTGTAAAAACAAACTCCAACAAAGCATTGGCTGTGCTTTGTGGCAATTTCTTGTCCCCTGCAAAGGCCACCTTCCCCCAAGCCTGCTTTGCTCTCCAATCTCCTGTGCCAGTAGCATCCACCAACACATAATGGGATACAGGCATTGGGATGTTTGATGATGTTTCTTTCCAACCTCATGTCTTAAATTAGCCTAGCTCCATATCCCTAAGTTAATTTAGTCCAGTTTATAAGACCTTAGAAAATACCCGTTGTTTCCAGATTCAATGTGTAAAGTCTCCTAGCAGGGGCAGGTTATTATCCTTAGTCAATACCATTCAGTCACTACCAGACAATCTTGGTGCCAAGTTCACTCTGAATTTTCTCTTTCTTCAACACAAGAACGCCCTAAAGTCAGTATGATCCTTGGGTATTCAAAGAGAAAGTTGGAAATGCTACATATAATGGTCAGAGTGGCCAAGAGCCACTGTAAATACCCAAAGCACTTCTGGCTATGTCATCTACAACCGGTGGCAGCAGCCACCTTTGCGTGATATCCAGGCTGTAGGTAAGCTTTTACAACATGCAACCAGTAGATCCACAGTCTACCTTTTCTGGGAGAAGGCTTTTTAACAAATCTTAGCTTTTATGATTTGCACGTTTTCTGTTTGGCAACTTGCAATCTAGAATAGATTTTTGTCATCTGCTCACACATGCAATGTTATTACTTGTTCCTCATTTATATTTTTTAATTTAGAAATTTAGTGAATACTTTCATTCAGTTTAAGAAGCCTAATATTGTAGCAGTAAAGGGCCCAGCCATTGGAGTAGGAGCATCCATATTGCCTCTTTGTGATGTGGATTGGGCCAAGGAAATCGCTTGGTTCCAAACACCCTATAACCACTTCGGACAGGATCCAGATGGCTGCTCTACTTTTATCTTTCCCAAGATTATGGAAGGGGCATCTGTGAGTACCTTGGTTAAAAAATTATTTTAGACAATTTCTTTAAAATCTGTGGTTTGTGTGTTGTTCTACTCAGAGTATCCAGTGTGTTCTCTGGGGACATTTCATCAAATCTATTTGGTTCAGGTAGTTCTGTGATCCTTCCCAGGAGGCCATTCCTCCCATGAGGAGCCTCGAGATCTGTACAAATCACACTGATACAGTTTTCTATCAAGAATTACTCTTTATCTTCACAAGCTAAAAGCTGCCCTTTTAAAGTGGCAGTGGGAGGCGATGCACCAGTTGCTCACACACACACCTGTAATACTAGCTTTTTGGGAGGCTGATACCAGAATTGCAGTTTGAAGCCAGTGTAGGCAGAGAAACCCAAGATATTCTTATTTCATTTAGCCTGGAAAAAGCCACAAGTGGACCAGTGGCTGGAATGGTTAAGAGTGCCAGCCTTGAACAAAAGTTAAGAGCCAAAGGACCTGACTTCAAGTCCTAGTATTCACAACCCCAACCCCGCACCTGTACCCATATACCTCCCAAAACAGACACACAAAAGCAATTAGTAAGCAAACTTACATAAATAAAAGAAGTGGGGAGAGAGGTTCAGTATAAATTTGTGGGTTTTTTCACTATTTAAATTAGCCCATTCATGATGAGAGATTGTGTTTGCTTTTTCTCAATTACATATACCTGTTCCTTACTTCTAGAGAGAGACTGAGAGAGTTTGTAGAGAGGAGCATCCACAGAGATTGAACCCTGTTGAAGGGAGGGACTGGATGTCAGGTTGGATAGGGGGACAAGTGCAACTCCTCCAGCTCCATCACTGGGTGCCCGGAGTTTGACCTGGCCAATTGGCATGATGCTGTCTTCATACCCATCAGTGTGGTGAGTGCATGGAGGATGACTGTAGCTGAGGGAGTAGCTGAGGGAGTTGCAGAAGGAACTGACAGCCCACAGCTGGAGTAGCAGGACTTCCCTTTGGGGTTCATAACTAAGTTTACCTCTGTGTCACTGGGACCTACCTCCTCATGCATAAACATCCAGGATCTGGGGGTATCATTTCCTTATGGAGCCTACAATGAGGGGAGATAGACAGTACAATTTCAGGCAATCTTGGGAGCAATTAGAGTACAATGAAGAAGAAAATGTGTGTCTCCTCTCTGAAATTCCAGAGGGTAAGAGTAACAGGAGAGAAAACTGTCAGTCATTGCTGAGTGGGTAGTGTTGAGAAGGAAGGCACATTGGAGCTGGGAGTCGCCTGTGTAATCCTAACTATTTAGGATGCTGAGATGTGGATGATCATTATTCAGGCCCAACCCAAGCCAAAAAGTGGGTGACATCTCCTCTTAAGCTAGGGATGCATATCAACTTCATTAAAATAGGAAGCTTAAAATAGGTGAGTCCAGGCCCTGGCATCTACCTGGATAGGAAGCAAGATCACAACTTAAAAATGACCAGCACAAAATTGGAGTATAGGTCACCTACCTATTAAGTACAAGACTCTGACTTCTAACACGAGTACCATGAACAAGTGTAAGCTTGGTGAACTCGTGTCCCAGTGAGATTCGCTGAGATGACTGTAGCATATGTTGCTCTGTGGACTGCTGGCAAAGAGGAAGAGTCTGTTGACATTCGACAATCTATGCCTACAAAGACAGCAAATGCTGAGTGGAACCCTTCACGATGTCTAACCATGGAGGTATGGTGGGCACTTTTGTTCCTCAAAGGGAAAGAGAGCAGGAATCTGCAGGGCCAGATAGACTCCTGAGTGAGAGAAGGGTGGGCAGAAGTAGGCAATGGTGAGGTTGGCATAGGGTTTGTGTTTAGTGACTAATCTGACTTCAATGGAAATGTTCTGGCTTTGATTCATATGTTTTATGACATGTGCATTGAGGGAGAGCTGGGACAGTCCAGAGAAACACTAATGTAAATTGTCCATAGGTTGAAACTTACTCTAAAGTCTAAGATGTTTTTGAAAAGTGAAATGTGGAGAAGTTGATAAAAGAGCACAGCCCCCAGTACTGGCACTGTTCTTTGTAGATGTACCTGCCCTAGCCACCCTTCTACTGGTGGATGCTTGTCCCCAAGGTGTCTCATGCCTCATTCCTTTGTACTGCTCAAGCCAGAACAGCTGCTGTTGGGCAGGGAGGATCAGGAAACCCTGTTTCATTCATGTACCAACAGTGCCTCCTTCCCTTGGAGGTACAACACATTACAGAGCTCTGCAGCACCCTGTCACTGCTATGAATTGGAACTTCCAACACTTGGGCTTTGCCTGCATTAGGGTCCCACACTTTTAGACCAGCCTTTGGGGGACTTTTGAGACCTGGAGCGCAAAACAGGGAGGCCTGCAGGCAGCACCTGTTCCCATCGGAGAAGTGAGTTTGCCACAAGGAGCTAACAGGCTGAGAACCTTGGGAATGAGCAGTGCAGGGTGGCCAAGACTTGGTTCTCTCCACTACCATGCCAGGTATTCACTGATATTTATATGCTAGCCCTCTGTGTCCACCAAACCATTGCCACATGGCATGCTGTTTGATAAGCCAGGAAGTGACTGGCCAGCAACCAGGAATGAGCAGTGCTAATGGGTTCATATGGTTGAGTGCACTGTCCCTTTATGACTGATCCCCGGTAGATGTGAGTGTACTGTTGCTTTTGACAATTATTTTCATCAACCCATCCCTCCATTTATAACTCAATTCACATCCTATGTCCTATGCCCAGCAGTCCAGGTTCACACTCAGTACTGGTCAGACACAATACTTTGATATCAGGTAGATGACTAGTGAAGCCCCATTTGGGGTTATTCTCTTTTTGTCACTATTGTATGACACTGTATTGAAATTGCCAGTCCCCTCATTGGCTTGCATACCCACACTGTCTGACCACAACCAATCCTGAGCCATTTATAAAAGCCCTAAGTTCTTAGTAAGTATAAAGGTGTCTTCTCAGAAATTCCATGCCAAATTTTTAGCTCCTGTCTTTTCTTCACCTGTAGCTTGGCATACCTTCCTTGAGCAGATTATTGAGTTTTTCTGAAACTTGGCCAGCAATCTGAGAAGTGTAAGGGTTGGGCTCAGTCTCAGCGTCCTGCTTCCCTGAAATTCAGGAGTCCCACAAGGACAAAAAGGTATTCTGCCCTCACCTGTGAGGGCCATGTTTATCACAAATTGGTATGAGGTCAGGTCCCATAGTGCTCTACCTGACATTGAAATGATGTTTTGTCCATTTTATTATGCTGTGTCCACCTAGCCCGACCAAATTAAGGGTAGAACTTTAAGCTCGTTGTGAGTTATTACTGAAGAAGGTGACTTGCTAACAATTAAATGCTAATTCTTTCACTAAAGAATCCTTATTTCAGGAACATGGTATAATCATGTATGGATGTGCAATGGTATGGAAGGATGAGGGTCAACTAGAGGAAAGACTAAGTAAATTTGGATAGATAAACACCATCTAGCGAAATGGCATTTTGGAAATGGAAACTTTGTACTGAATAATGACAGTGGTAGAATTCTTGATGGTTCATTGTATTTGGAAAGATTCAAATTTGTTTGAAGTCTCTGCAACATAATCACCTGCACCTTAATTAATACTCAATGTACACAAAAAGTGCATGAGTGTGTAAAGTTGTACACATACACACACATACGCAAAGTTGGAATTAAAGAGTTGCTATTAGTACAAACCTGGGACTAAAGAGCCTGTGCTACAAGAAGCACAAAGTGACCTATACTATGACAGCTATTGCTCAGATTGTAGAGTCACTTTAAGCTATACATACAGCCCTTCTTTTGTGATTATTTTGAAGGTGGGATCTCAAGACTTTTCTGCTTAGGTTGGACTTGGAACCACCATCCTCCAGATTTAAGTATCGAAGATTACAGATGTGAGCCACCAATCCTAGCCTACTACTTGTGTGTTTAAGTGGGAAGCTGTTAACAGCCTTGAATTAGTCATTTACACTCTTGAGAAAATTCAGGAATTCCTTTCAATGTCCTGCATAATCAGGCATTTGGAAAAGAGAAAAGCACAAGTCAGGAAAGACTCCCTAGTAACAATCAGATGTGTATGGAGCTAGCTTGAAAGAAGCAAGATGGGCCATCATAACAGTATGATGGCTAGAGACAGATGGCTCCAGTTAGACCAGACGAAGAGAACCATGTAAGGGCATGAATAGAAGACAAATGGGAGAGAGCCATGTTAGAGCTATTGACTGACCTTGAAAAGGCAGAAAACATAAAAAGTAGTAACAAAGCTAGGCATGCTGGTATATGCCTCTGATCCGCATACACATGTAGCTTAGCCCAAAGGCCTACTTAGACCCGATCTCAAAAAAGAGAAAAGTGACTATGGAGAATATAATGGAACCACTATCACTGGGTTCTCTGAACCTGAACATGTTGGCATATACTGTGTTGAAAATATAGTTCCTGCTTGACTGGGGGATTAAGCTGTGGTTTCTCTACTGTATGTTGAGAAAGAAAATGATGCTCTAAGATGGGAAAATTCAGTGGTCCTAGGACCCTTCTCCTTTATCCATTCTCACTTCTCTGCCTTGAAGAACTGACTTAATATAAAAAACAAGGTTTAGTGAGATTTCTAATAAGTGTTTACTTTTAGACCATCCTTTTCCCCCAAGGAGAGGCTGCTAGTCAACCTTTGGCTTAGCAGAACATTCCATACTCTTCAGATGCTCATGACCTGTCCAAGACTGTGCTCAAATAGCCAGCCTCACATAGGGTCATGTTCAGATTTTGCAAGGCTTTCTGCTGAGGAACAGGTTTCCTGCCACTGTGTTCATCCCTTCTGCCCTTCTTAAAGGAGAATCACCCACATCTGTGCCCTCCAGCATTCGCTCGTGTGCTCTGGGCACTTGTGGAAGTAAAACTGTAGTGTCCAGTGAGCATTATTCATGACGATTGCATCTCTTGAGAAGGGAGTCTCTATCAACAATTTGTTTACCTGAAGACCAGAAGCTCTTGGTCTGGTTTTCAGCACTGCCAGAGAAACACAGAAGGAAGTCATCATTTCGACCCATTCTCACATCCTCACCCAGAGAGAGACTGTTTCTGGAATGGTGAAATCCAAACACTTTCCTCTGAAACCAAAATGAAAACTTTGGACAAAGTTAACGTCAGTGTAATGTGTATAAGCATGTATATATGCATATACTACATGTTTTAAAAACAAAAGAATGTTCACTTGCTCCATACAGTCATGGGATGTCATGTGTCAGACTCACTCAGAATGGCAATAATTTTGGGAACATGAAAGTCTTGGTCACTTTTTCTCTTATAGTTATATCCACGTGTTGAAATGTGATCTCTAAGGTGATATCCAGCAGCAATACCCTCAGCCATAGATCATGTTCTCTGTATCTCAGGAATAAGTCAATTTTCATAACTCATATAGGCTCACTTCCATAAGATTACCAATTATTTGGCCTTATTTATGGCTTATTTTATTGCATATGAAGAGTTCACACATGAGAGCTGGCTTTAGAAGCCAGAGTACAGAAAAAGGAAGTTAGAACAAGAACATCAAACCAAAGAGATCTTTTTTAGTTCACAGTTTTGGAGTCCATGTGATTCTCAATAAGGTTATATCTCTTAATCGCCTAGCTTATCTTCCCATTGGATTATGACCCCACACAATTTATACTTGGTGTCCACTAGCACAACGCCTCCCCGAGGGTCTGGGATTAGTGAATACTCATCCTCAGCGTTGACATTGAGGAATGAGGCCCCCTCTGTCTGCTTGGATCATGTTTCACAACACATCACTCTGCTTCCTTTCAGGCCAATGAAATGTTGATCAGTGGATAAAACTCACTGCATAGGAGATATATGGCAAAGACCTGGTGTCCCAGGTTTCTGGTCAGGGATGTCATGGTTCTAATCAAGGAGTTTGCCTGCTGTAATATAGTTGTTCATGTAGTTTGTTCTATTACATGTTAGTTTTAAAAAATAAAATCTTGGACAGGGAAGCTGGCTCAGTGACAAAGTGCTTGTCTAGAATGCATGAAGCCATGGTTTGATTCCTCAGTAACCACATATCCAGAAAAAGCAGAAGTGTTGCTGTGGCTCAAGTGTTTTTGTGTTAGACTTAAGCAAAAAAGCTTAGGGACAGTGCACGGGCACTGAATTCAGGTCCCAGAATTTACAAAAATGAACAAATTAATATTTGATCAGCTGTTGCCACTTCAGACCATAAAAAAGAGTAACAAGGGTCAGGACTGTTGCTCCAAGAGCTCATGTCTCTGCCCACAAACCGGGTGATAAGGTTCATGTCTCTCACTTTCCAATAACTAGAAAAACCTTAAATCATGAATGGATCAATAAAATGTGGCATATATGTATGAGGTTACACACACACACACACACACATATGTATATGTGTGTGTATACACACACACACACAAACCCCACTCATCCATCAGAGAGCATGATTGAATACCATTTGTAACAATGTGGAAAGACAGGGAAAACATTATATTGTGGGAAGGAATCCAGACTCAGAGAAGACAGGCTGCATGGTTTCCCTTATTTTTGGCAGTTAGACTGCTCCAATAAATCAAAAGCAAATGCACTGGATTTTGGCTGAGGATTACAGATGAATTATCTGAAGCATAGTGGACTCTATGAAGAGAAGAAAGTCTGATTTTTATGTTCTCTGAAGAAATGTTTAATGGTTTGCCAAGAAAATAAAGCAAAACCTCCAAAAGTTTGTCATCTGAGTGGACCAGACTGAATACTAGTCACACACAGTTTAGACTAAAAATCCAAAGCCTACTAACTTCACAAATAAATATGTCTTGTTAAAAGTTTTAATCTATTTCTATTTCCTGACTTTCCAGACCAATAATTATTGTCTTACAAGGGAATATGAAAAACAAAACATCCATTTGTGGATATGAACATGAGGCTAGTTGTCCTTTCTCAGAAGTTTGTCTCAATGAAAACAAATAACTAAATTTAAATGCTGAGGAAAATAAATGTATTACTCCATCATACCATAAAAAGAATGTAATCTGTGAGCAAGGTAAACATGACAAACAAAAATAAGGCAAATAACAGAAGTTTCAGTGAAGTAAACTTCTTCTTTCTCATTGCCATATTAAGCCCTCCACCTCTGTGTTCTTCTGGTAAGCAGATGAGAATCTGGCAGACCTCTTAATGACCAGAGCAGAAGGGACATCTCCACAAAGGCCAGATGAGCAGAGTGAGTTAACAGGTACCCAAGGTAGGTGTTTCAGTATGGGAAGCTTTTGGAACGATCCTTTCCTCATAATTCAGACACATGTTCATGGCAAGGTCCAGAAATGTCGAAGTAAGTCTTATAAAGTTCAAAGGTGAAAAAGCAATAATCTAGCATAAGAGTTAAATGTTTCAAACAGGAATGCGGTAGTGCAAGACTGTAATCCCAGAACTCATGAACTTGAGGCAGGAGAATCTTCAGTTTTAGTCCAGCTAAGCAATAAAGCCAGGTCTTGCAATAGGAAGCTCAGGTTTCCTATCATCACTTGCCAAAGAATAACTACTTGCACGAGAATCACCATCTGAGATTTCCATGGCACCCCTTCCATCTTCACATTAATTGCCTTTAATAGTTTCTTCTCTGTCACTGTCCCAGTTAATCAACTGCAATTCATCTCCCTTGTCCATATCTTCTGCACACAAATTATCCCTGCCTATTCTAGTGACATTCCCATTGTTTCTCTGTATATATATATATATATATATATATATATATATATATATATATATATATATATATATTCTATTGTAAAGATACTATACAGAGGGTTACAGTTACATGAGTGAGGTAATGAGTACACTTCCTCTTGAACATTGTTACCCCCTCCATTGTTTTCCCCCTACCATCCCCTCCCTCCCTCCCTTCCCCAAGGTTCTTTTTTTTTTTTATTGTGATTAAGTGATTACATAATTTCCAGAATTTCACAGTATTGTGGAATAATGATGTTCATTTAAAGTCACAAGTTCATTCTAACTTTCCTGGAGCAAATTGTCAATCACAGTCTGTACCATATAACGGTGTTCACATGTTATATACCATATATGTGATCAGCAGCATGGGGATATTTAGTAGTGGTTCAACCAGATGAGTGGGAGTTCTTTGTTTCTTAAGTCCTGTTAGTTTTGTCGTATCACCTAACATTTTGGATTTAGCATCCGCTTATCAGGGAGACCATGTACCGTTTGTCTCTTCGTTCTTGGCTTACCTCGCTCAACATGATTCCTTCTAGCTCCATCCATTTCCCTGCAAATGTCATTATTTTGTCATTTCTAATGGCGCATAATATTCCATTGTGTATAGATACCACAGATTTTGGATCCATTCATCTGTGGTGGCGCATCTGGGTTGTTTCCATATCCTAGCTATTGTGAACAGTGCTGCAATAAACATGGAGGTGCACGTGTCCTTGTATATTGGTTCCTGTTGTTCAGGGTAAATGCCTAGAAGTGGTATGACTGGGTCGTAAGGGAGGTCAATCTTTAGCTTTCTAACGACCCTCCAGACTGCTTTCCAAAGTGGTTGTATAAGAGTACATTCCCACCAGAAGTGTAATAGGGTTCCTCTTTCTCCACATCCCCTCCAGCATTTGTCGTTGGCTGATTTGTGGATGTGGGACATTCTGACTGGGGTAAGGTGGTATCTCAGGGTTGTCTTTATTTGCATTTCCTTCACCACCAGGGATGATGAACATTTCCTCATGTGTTTCTTTGCCATTTTTATTTCTTCATTTGAGAAGTCCCTCTTTAGTTCCCTTGCCTATTTAGTAATTGGTTTGTTAGGTTTGGGAGGGATTAGTTTCTTGAGCTCCCTGTATATACAGGATGTTAACCCCTTGCCTGATATATTGCTGGTACATATTTTTTCCCAATTAGTTGGTTGTCTTTCTAGCTTAGTTGTGATAGATTTAGCTGTGCAGAAGCTTTTTATTTTAAGTAGTCCCATTTGTCGAGTCTCTCTCCAACTTGTTGTGAACCTCGGACTTTGTTCAGGAAGTTCCTTCCTGTGCCTATTAGTTCAAGAGTCTCTCCTACTCTGTCCTGCAGTAGTTTCAGAGATTCAAGTTTAATGTTAAGGTCTTTAATCCATTTTGAGTTGATGTTGGTGCATGGTGATAGGCTGGAGTCCACTTTTAGTTTTCTGCATGTGGCTGCCCAGTTTTCCCAGCACCAGTGGTTGAAGAGTCTCTGTTTCTTCCATTGTATGTCTTTGGCTCCTTTGTCGAATATCAGCTGGCTGTAGGCCTGTGGATTTATTTCTGGGTCTTCTATTCTGTTCCATTGGTCTTCGGGTCTGTTTTTGTGCCAGTACCATGCTGTCTTTGTTATTATAGCTCTGTAGTAGAGTTTGAACTTTGGCATGGATAGCCCTCCCATATTGTCTTTATCCCCTAGAATTGTTTTGGCTATTCTAGGTCTTTTGTTGTTCCATATGAATTTTTGGACTGTTTTCTTTATTTCAGTGATGTATGTCATTAGGATTTTAATAGGAATTGCATTGAATTTGTATATTAGTTTTGGAAGTATTACCATCTTTACTATATTAAGTAGGCCTATCCAGGAGCATGGGAGGTCTTTCCATTTCCTAGTGTCTTCTGCAATTTCTTTCTTTAACTTTTTATAGTTCTCATTAAATAGTTCTTTTACATCTTTGGTTAGGTTAATTCCTAAATATTTTATTTTTTGGGAGGTTATTGTGAATGGGGTTGCTCCCTTTATTTCCCTCTCTTCTTGTACATTGTCAGTGTACAGGAAGGCAACTGATTTTTGTGGGTTTATTTTGTATCCTGCTATTTTGCCGAAGTGATTTATGATTTCTAAGAGTTTGGGGTGGAGTTTTTGGGATCGTGAAGGTATAGTATCATGTCATCTGCAAAAAGGAATAGTTTAACTTCTTCTTTCCCTATGCGGATCCCTTTAATGTCTTTTTATGCCTTATTGCCCTGGCTTAGGGTTCCAGGACTATATTGAAGAGGAGTGGAGACAGTGGGCATCCTTGCCTTGTTCCTGATTTTAGGAGAATTGGTTGTAGCTTTTCCCCATTAAGTATAATATTGGCTATTGGTCTGTCATAAATGGCTTTTATTGTTTTTAGAAATGTTCCTTCTATTCCTATTTTCTCCAGAGCTTTTAGCATGAATGGATGTTGAATTTTATCAAAGGCCTTTTCTGCATCTGTGGCGATAATCATGATTTCTTGACCTTGGCTCTGTTGATATGTTTGATTAATTTTATTGGCTTACGTATGTTAAACCATCCCTGTGTCTCTGGGATGAAGCCTACCTGGTCATAATGTATAATTTTTTAATGTGTTTCTGGATTCTGTTACCTAGAATCTTGTTAAGGATCTTTGCATCTGTGTTCAGCAAGGAAATTGGCCTGTAATTCTCCTTTTTGGTTGGGTCTTTGCCTGGTTTGGGGATGAGTGTGATATTGGCTTCGTAGAATGAGTTTGGGATAGCTCCCTCCTTCTCTGTTTCTCTGAAGAGCTTGAGGAGTATGGTATTAGTTCTTGTTTAAAGGTCTTATAGAATTCTGCTGTGAATCCATCTGGTCCTTGGCTTTTTTTTGTTGGAAGAGTTTTGATAGCTTCCTGTATCTCGTTATAGGATATTGGCTTATTTAATTGGTTAACTTCTTCTTTGCTCAGTTTGGGCAACTTGTATTTCTCTAAAAATGCATCCATTTCTGCCAGATTTTCTTCCTTTTGAGAGTATAGCTTTTGAAAGTAGTCTGTCAGAATTGTTTGGATATCTTGGGTACGTGTTGTGATGTTTCCCGTGGCATCCTTAATCCTATTAATATAGGTTTCCACTCTTCTTTTTTTAATTAATCTAGCCAACGGGCCATCAATTTTGTTTATTTTTTCAAAGAACCAGCTTTTTGTTTGGTTTATTTTGGTTATGGTTTTCTGATTTTCTAATTGGTTAATCTCTGCTCTTAATTTGGTTATCTGGCTTCGTCTAGTAAATTTAGGTCCCATTTTTTCTTGTTTTTCCAGCTGTTTTAATTGCAACATGAGATTATTTACTTGGTCTGTGTCCATTCTCTTGATATGGGCACTGAGGGCAATAAATTTGCCCCTCAGGACTGCTTTTACTGTGTCCCACAAGTTTCTTTGTGAGGTGTTTTCATTTTCATTGAGTTGTAGGAAATGCTTTATTTCTTCTCTCATCTCTTCCATTACCCAGGCATTGTTAAGGAGTGTGCTGTTCAATTTCCATCTATTAGAGAAATTTCTGCGGTATGCGTTGTTACTGATAGCTAGCTTGATTCCACTGTGGTCAGATAGGATATAGGGGATTATGTCGATCCCTTTGTATTTGCTTAAGTTCCTTGCATGAACTATGATATGGTCTAGTTTGGAGAAAGCTTCATGAGCTGCTGAGAGGAATGTGTACTGTGTTGTTTTAGGGTGAAATACTCGGTAGATGTCAGTTAATTCTGCTTGAAGTATGGCCTCACTTAATTCGGTAGCTTCTTTGCCAGTCCTCTGGTTGGTAGACTTGTCCTTTGGTGAGAGTGGTGTGTTAAAGTCTCTTAGTATTATCATATTGGGATCTATTTTATTCTGTAAATTTGAGAGCATTTGTTTAATGTATCTGGGTGCACCAATATTTGGAGCATATAAGTTGATGATGGTTATATCCTCCTGTTGGATTATTCCCTGTATTAAAATGTAGTGTCCGTCCTTGTCTTTCTGTATTGATTTTAATGAAAAGTTTATTTTGTCAGATATCAGGATAGCTATGCCTGCTTTCTTACTGGGGGCATTTGATTGGTAGATCTTTTTCCACCCCTTCACTCTGAGTTTGTTTGTATCTTTGGCTGAGAGGTGGGTCTCCTGAAGGCAACAGATGTATGGGTTTTGTTTTCTGATCCAGTCCTCAGTTTGTTTTCTTTTAATTGGCGAATTCAGCCCATTTATATTAAGAGAAAGTATAGAGAGATGCATTGTTGTCCCTGCCATTCCGTTTTCCTAAATTTTTCTTCTTTCCTTTCCTCCTGTGCTTGCTCAGTTAGACTTTGAGTAATGCCTGTTTGGGGCAGGTCCCAGTTCCTGGTTGCTTTCTTCAGGTTGTGTCCCCCCTCTTAGAATTCTTTGTATTGATGGCTTAATGTTTATGTATTCATTTAGTTTTTCTTTGCTATTAAAAGTTTTCAGTTCTCCATCGAATGTGAATGCTAGCTTTGCCGGATATATCAGTCTGGGTTGGCAGTTATTGGTTTTCAGGGCTCGTAGGGTGCCTTCCCAGGCTTTTCTTGCATTCATTGTTTGTGTGGAGAGATCTGCAGGGATTGTAATATTTTTCCCGTTGTAGTATAGCTGCTTCTTCATTTTTGCTGCATGCAGGATTGTTTCCTTATTATTCAGATCTATCATTTTTACTATAATGTGTCTAGAAGTGTTTCTCCTGGGATCTTGCTTGTTGGGTGTTCTATAAGCTTTTGTAATGTAGTTAAGATGGTCTTTTTTGAGGTGGGGAAAATTTTCGCTGATTATCTTGTTAAATAGGTCTTGCATTCCCTTGCTCTGGAATTCCTCACCTTCGTCCACTCTGATTATGCGAAGGTTAAATTTCTTGGCATTATCTGCTTCCTCTTGAATTTCCCTTTGGTTTAATTTGAGTGATTTTTCCATATCTGTCACTTTTTGTTCCAGTTGGTGTATTCTGTCTTCTGTATCTGACACTCTACCTTCCATTTCATTCACTCTGTTGACAGTGGCTTCTATTGTGGTTTGCATGGAGGAAATAGATCCCTTTATGGATTCAATGTTGGTTCTCAGAGTACTGATCTCAGTATGTATTACCTCTAATTTGGCGTTTATCTCACTTCTTACTGAGGTTTGTGCAGCTTCTATTTTTGCATCCAAATTTTGTTTGATATCCTGTATCCCTTTTGATAGTTCATCCTTGTGCTCTTTCAATTTCTGATCAATTTCTCGCTTTATTTCTTGAGTCATTGCCTCCAGCAACCCTTGCATGTAGCTTTTGTCTTCCATTCCAGCTTTGCTCCCACTGGGGTTCTCCCCTGCGTGGCTGCTGGCTTTTGAGGTGAGCTTGCTGTCCTGGGTGGTGGTAAACCTTGTGATTTTTCTCTGTGATTTTCGCATGGGGGTTCAGGAGACTGCTCTGCAATTTTGTTTTGGTGTGTCTGTCTTTGCTTGGTTGCTAATTCTGTATTGGTAGAGAGAGTCTGTGCCTGATCCGGGTTCTGTTGGGAGCCTATTTCCAGCTGCTATTCTGACCTACTTAGGATTCTCAGCTCTCTGCTGTAGATTGCTGGCAATTCCCGCCTTTGGAAGGGTTGAGCAGCCTAGACTGCTTGTGTTTGCTCCTACGGGTGCTCTTGGGAAGATCAGATGCTCTGGATGCACTCTCCCAAATACTGGAGTCTGCTATGGGCTCCTGATGTGTTTTTGCTTGTTTGTTTGTTTTGGGCTGGTTGTGGGCTTGAAATCTAGGTTTGGGTGCTGTCCCTCAGCTCTTCAGCTCAAGGCTGGAACCCTACCATTTGAGCCACAGCACCATGTCTGACCCTTTTTGTTTTTGTGATGCTGAGGAATCAGATCCAGGGCCTCATACATCCAAGACTCCTACTCTACTGCTGAGCTGCTTTATCCGCCTGAATTCCTGCTTACTATCAGGTGCTGGCAGCCTGTGTTGCCCAATTTCCAGCCTAGGGTATATGGGTGGAGTTTTGTTGGGGTTTGGGCTTCTCTTGTCCTGGGCCTCCAGGTATTTTGTTGTCAAGGGCGTGCTTCCTGGGGAGTGCTGTTTCCTGATTTTCTCCCCTCTGTTGAGGCGTATGCTCAGCTTTTTACTTCAATTGGGAGGAGTTGGTTGTGTTGTTCAGGCACCGGATCCCCAGGCCTGGTTCTGGCCCCAACCTGGAGCGTGCTCATTAGGCCTGTGCTGATGTGTATACCACCTAGGTTATGCAGCCTGGAGGATACAGTTCAAATTCCTTCTACTGTTTGTAGTCTTGACCCAGGGGCGCTATTCCTGGATTGGGCATTTAAGCTCCCTTCCAGGGGCACTCTTGCTCTGGCCTGTCCAGCAGAGTGTGCCCCATGGGCTGGTAGAGCTCTGGAACAGTTCCCAGTTTTAGTGGGTTCTGTGGTCCGGGTGTTGGGGTAGGGAGTCTAGGTCAGGGTCTGGGGATTCCCTCCAGCTCTGGTCTCCCTTGAGGGATACACTGTCCCCTGGGGATTCCCTCCAGCTCTGGTCTCCCTTGAGGGATACACTGTCCCCTTTGGCGTACTCACCCTGGAGCTGGTTGTTTCTGTGTGGTGTAGATTATCAGTTGTTGTTGCAATCCGAGTTCAGTTGGGGTGGTTGCAGGCTGGGCTGGGCGGTGGTGGCTCTGTGTGATTCTTTTCTGTCTCTGCCTCTATCGAAGCTGTCGGGTCCATAGAGTCCACGCTCAGGCGGCTTCTTCTCGAGTTGTAGAGATCTGGTGGGTCTGACACTGGTGCCTTAGGCGGCTTCTGCTCGGATGATCTGCAGGCAGCCCCCTGTGCCTCTGGGACCTGGGCGGCCCCGCTGGGTCATTGCAATCGCTATCAGGCAGGTCGGGTGCCTCAGGTGTGGGTGATCTGCAGGCAGCCCCCTGTGCCTCTGGGACCCGGGCGGTCCCCGCTGGGTCGTTGAGATCGTGAACGGGTGGGTCTAGTGTCTCAGGCAGCTTCTGCGAGGGTGGTCTGCAGATAGGTCCCTTTGTCGCGCTGCCTTTGCCGGGTAGCTTTGGCGGGATGGAGCCTCTTTGCTCGGGTGGAGAGTGAGGGGTGGAGGTGGGATCCTTGTGGAGACTCCGGGCTTGTAGGTTTCTCTGTTCCTGGCGATCAGTTGTTCTGCAAGCCGGTACCTCAGGAGGCTTCTGTGTGGGTGATCTGCAGGTGGCCCCCTGTGTATCTGGGGCTCTGGCAGCCCCCGCCGGGCCGGCTGGCCGGTGACTTGGCGCACTGCCACGTGGCCAGTAAAGGTTGGGGGAGGGGTCTTCGCTCTTCTCTGTTCTGAAATTTTTCTTTTCCTCTCTTTCTTTTTTTGTTATTTTCCACCTCCGGTTTTTCTCTGAGTGTTCGTCTTTTTGTTGTTGTTGGTCTCTTGGGGAGATTAGCGTTGGAACTCGAACTCTCTTTTTGGTTGGGCAGAGCTGTGGCGTTCCCCTACTGCCCCGTCGCCATCTTGGTCCCCCCTCTCTGTATTTTAAACAGTGTCTTATCTTCATCTAAGTAATCATTTTCACTGGAACTCCATGGTATATTTTTGAGATCAATGTACAAGATGTGGTTGTTTCTTTGGTCTTGGAGATAATTCAGTATTTCAATAATTCTATACTTCAGGTGTCCTGAAATCCTTTTCCAAACTTGAGCCATGATTCAGAGAGGGAGGCAGAAACTGTGCCCACTGTCCTAAGAATTGCTCTTCTGGCCTGTGGTGGACTCTTTTGGAAAGGATGGGTACTCCATGTCCCACTTCCTTTTCCTCTTGAGTCTGTTGGTGTCATCACCAGAGACATGGTATCAACCTGCACTAGAATAATTCTTTGGAAAGAGTAAGACAAAATCCAATAAAGGAAGCACAAGGAAAGTATATGGTGTTAAGTGTGAAAATAGAAAATTCATAGTGAAGCAAAATTTATGGGGGTCAAACCTCCATTTCTAGAGACCTTGAAGGTCAAGCCATCATACTAGTTTTCATGTGTGTGTAACATTTATCTTCAGGCTCTCCTAGTGTTCATATAAGTCCTACTGACCACCAGGAGTCACTGGGAGTCCAGGGTACATTTGATGCATGTGTGGAGGGGTCCTCCTGGAGGTCCTTTTTGGCTCTGACAGGCCAGGGATGAGGGCAAAGAGCCAAAAATGCAAAAGGGCAAAAGCCAAAAAGAGGCAGCAGTAATGTAGGGGAATCTGAAGCAGTGGCTACAGTCATAGCCTGAAACCTGAGGGGCTGCAGCATGGACACTGCAACCTTTGTAACTCATGCACTCATGGGGAGCTCAATTAGAATGCACAGAGCAGGGGAAAGTGGGGTATCCTGAAGCCAACCTCCAGACAGCTGTGGCCATGCAAACCGAGGATTGATAGCTGAGAGTGGTCAGTCCAGAGGCTGAGTGCCTGGAGGTAGGTCCACATAGTGCTTACTTAAGCCCTGGGGTCATTTGATAGGGAAAATTTTTGTTTCTTTGCCCCCTGTCTAAGCTGCCTTCCTACCATCACCCACACACCTCACTTCCTTTACAGGAAGAGCATAGGCAAGAGGCACCCCACTCAGTTTAGAAGAGATTTTGCTGTGGGACCCTAATTACCCCTACCTCTTCAAGAGGCTGCAGCTGGAGCTGTCCTTGGAGTGTCATGTGCAAACCCAGTGGGCAATCAAAAGAATGCATGTGCTGCTGAACAGAAGCATGAGAAGCTGAGACGATTTGCATGTGGTGATGGAGGTGTGGCCCAGTTGGTAGACTAATAGCCAATGAACCAGAGTCAGGTCCTGAGTTTGAGTCCCCATCTAGCACCAAAGAAGAAAGAGAAAAAAATCCCTTTGTGGCATTTTTACATTTGAAATTCCTTCTGTACTCTCATTAAATATATCTCTATATACCCATGAGTAATAAATTTACTCCTTTTGTGTTTGGATTGGACTACATTTTTACATTACTGTATTTAGTAACCCAGGACCTCATCAATCATACTTCCACTCCATTCTTCTGTTTTTCCTTTTTTCATTTTCGTTTTTAATCTATTCCAGACCAGTGCTCTGTCCATCATCACTTTTTGCCCACATCCCTACTTTTTGCCTTTGTATCTTTATTGGATTTTCAAACCTCATGCAATTTCCTGCCAGAAGTGGCCTCCAATGGTGGTTCTCAGATCCCAACCTCCAGACTTGTGTAGTCATGAGCCAGCAGCATGCGACTTCTACTTCATTTGTGCTGGTGATTTTCCAAATCAGTTCTCAAAAACTAGGCTGTTCTGTGGTTCGTAACCCATATCCTTCAGCTCTCACCCTCCTCAGAATCAGGGGTTTCAGGTTCAAACCACCAGCCTATAGCTTAAGACATGTTTCACCTTCTTTTTCCCTTTTTAATCTTGCTGATTTTTTAGAAATTGAGAGTTTCAATAAAACCATGGATTCAGGGCCTGGGAATGTGTTTTATTTATAGAGTGCTTGCTTACCATGCATGAAGCCCTGGGTTCGATTCCTCTTTATCACATAAACAGAAAAAGCCAGAAGGGGCACTTTGACCCAAGTGGTAGAGCACCAGCCTTGAGTAAAAGAAGCTCAGAGACAGATCCCACACCCTGAGTTCAAGCCCCAGGACTGGGAAAAACAAAAAACAAAAAGAAAAAATGAAAACAAACAAACAAAACATGGTTTGCTGGTGCAGGTGATTCAACCTGTACCCCTAGCAACTGATGACACTGAGATCTGAATGCTCCAATCTGAATCCAGCCTGGGCAGGAAAGTCTGTGACTCTTATCTCAAATTAATGACAATAGAGAGATAGAAGTGCAGC
Organism: Dipodomys merriami; assembly: GCF_024711535.1. Taxonomy (NCBI): domain Eukaryota; kingdom Metazoa; phylum Chordata; class Mammalia; order Rodentia; family Heteromyidae; genus Dipodomys; species Dipodomys merriami. The sequence continues at coordinate 191,433 of NW_027202557.1, forward strand.
TGAGGTTCAAGTGCCAGAGTTTTAGCCTTTAATGCAAGAAGCTCAGGGACAGCACCCAACCAAGAGTTCAGGTTCTAGGCCTGCCCCACAATATGTAAATAAATTTAAAAGTCAATTAATTTTAAAAATGAAATATCTCTAATTGTTGGAGATATGGCTCAGTCGGTTGAGCACTAGTCAGTGAGTAAAAGTGGCAAATACTGAGTTCACATCCTAGTTTGAGACCAGAAATAAACAGAAAGGAAAACCAAAGAAATAGACTAATATTAACTGAGGGGTGGTATCAGGGCAGAGGCAGGCCCTGCCTCCACTCCTCCCTCTTCCAGCCTTCTCTATCTCAGCAGATGTGCAGCCTGGCCTGAACTGCAGGCAGGTGGAGGAGCTGCTGGTTTGGGGAATTGTACCAGTGCCCCCAGTTCCCAGCTCAAGTAGTCAATGAGGAAGGAGACGATTGTGTGGGAAAGGCCAGTGCTGCTGCTACCTTAGACTTGATCTCATGGCTGACTCTCTGCCAACTTGATCACACCTCCCAACTCCCTTAATGTCTATTTTTTTCCAACACATATTTTCTTTTTATTTTACAGTTTCTTCTTTAATTTTTAATGAATTTATTTATTTATTTTGTTCTTGGTTCTAGGTAGGACTTGAATTCAGGGCCTGCCCATGTCCAGGACCATTTTTTTTGTTGGCTATGGAACTTGAACTCTGTGACTGGGCACTGTCCCTCAGCTCTTCAGCACAAGGCAAGCACTCTGCCCCTTGAGCAACAATGCCACTTCCAGTCTTCTGGTGATTTTTTTGTAGTTGAATCTCACAGACTTTCCTGCCCAGGCTGGCATTGAACCACGATGCTCAGACCCTGGTGCCCATCCTAGACCAATTTTGTTCAAGGCAACTGCACCATAACATTTCAACCACAGCTCAACTTCTGGCTTATTTTCCTTGTTGGGTTGTTGAAAATAAGAGTGTCTTAAAAATCTGGTTTGCCTGGGTACTGGTGGATCATGCCTGTAATCTTACTTAAACAGGAGCTAAGGATTACAGTTCAAAGCCAATCTTGGTAGAAATGTCTGTGTGACTCTTATCTCCAATTAATCACCATAAGATTGAAAGTGAAGCTGTGGATTAAAATTGTAGAGTGTTAGCCATGAGCAAAAAGAGCACTGAAACACCACCCATGCCCTGAGTTCAAGCCACAAGCCCAAAATAAATAAATAAACAAATAAATAAAAGCTTTCCAGTGTAGGTGTCTCACACCTATAAACTTGGTAGTCAGGAGGCTAAATTCTGAGGATCACAGTTTGAAGCCAGCCTGGGCAGGAAAGTTTGTGATACTCTTATCAGAAATAAGTAGAAAAGCCAAACATGGAGCTGTGGCTCAAGTGGTAGAGTGCTAGCCTTGAGCAAAAGAAGCACAGGGATCATGAGTTCTATCTCAGGGACTTCCCTTCCCAATTAAATAAATAAATTAAAATGAGAGGGCTTTGAGGAGTGATAAGATTGTTGAGCATTACCCAATGAGCATCAGCACTAGGTACCAAGAGTCCTGCTCTGACTCGGGCATATGTGGGTCCTGCCACACCCACACCCTCACCATCTGGCTTACGGCATAGACAGGACAAGCTAGATGGGGAGGAGGAAGAAACTGCTGGCTTTAGGGAACTTTCAAGATGTCTCCAGCCCCCAACTTCATTAAGAAAGTGAGTCAGGAGTGGATTTTTTGCAGGGGCTTCTATTGCTCCAGGGAGGCAGGTGATGTGGGAGCTAAAAATAGGGTTTAGTCTTTGCCCCTGTAGGGCAAGAAGGGAGCCTGGGCTGGGCCCCTAGACCTAGGGAGCCAGCAAGTTAAGGTAGAGTTTTGATGTAAGTGTCTGCCCCACATGTTGCCATGGAGCAGTCAAACCATGGGGTACCTGGAGCACAGAAAGTGCTTCTGAGCTCTGAATCTACTTGGGGAAGGCTTGGATTTTGTCATGGGGTCGAGATTGTTTGGGGGAGGTTTTCTGCAGCTAGGCAGGGTCCAGCTGTGCTGCAGGCATAGGGCTGATGCTGCCTCATTGCTGGTTGAAGGCAGGCAGGAGGATTTTCTTCCTGGGCAGACTGTGAATCCAGATCCTCAGCTTGCTAATTTTAAGTACCTAGGATTGCATATTTGAGCCACCACTTCCTGACTCAGTTTTGAAGCTTTAATCGCTTTTCTTTTTTTCCATATTATTACCTCCAGGAGCAGGACTCCCACAGGCCACCTGATGCTTTCACTTATTGGCTCTAGTAACGTAGCCAGGCCTCCCCACCCCTCTTTTCTTCCAACTTTCCTTTTATTTTTTGTTTGACATTGTTAAATTTTAATTATTGAATTTATTTATTTTTCTGTTGCTTGTAGCACTTGAACTTAGGGCCTGGCCATTGTCCCAGGGTGATTTTGCCTCAGGCTAACACTATAACACTTGAGCAATAGCTCAAGTTTTTGCATGTGTGTGTGTGTGTGTGTGTGTGTGTGTGTGTGTGTGTGTGTGTGTGTGTGTGTGTGTGTGTGTGTAGACTTTTATTGGAAATAGGAGTCTCATTGAAATAACTGGCTTTTAGTGGGTGTGGCTCACACCTGGAACCCTACTTATGGAGATGAGATCTGAGGGTCTCAGTTTGAAGTGAGCCTTGGCAGGAAAGTTTTTGAGACTCTTAGCTTGAATTAACTACCAAAAGTCAGAAGTGGAATTGTGGCTTAAGTGCTAGAATGCTTGATAAAAAAGCTCAAGGACAGAGCCCAGGCTCTGGCTTCAAACTCCAGGAATGCTCCTCACTAATGAAGTATTTCAGGGCTTGGAAATGTGGCCCAGTGGGTAGAGTGCTTGATAATGAGCAAGAATTTGCATACTGATTTCAAGTGCAGGCCTGTGAAAGATAACTGGCCTCAAGAGGAGTCTAAAGTTCATTTTCTTTTTCCTTTCATCTGTCTCTTACCATAACTAACTTAGGCTTCTCTGCAACTCTCACTCCACCTTTCAAATTCAGACAAGTGACTTCAAACTCTTCCCACTGAGCAACAGTTTAACTCTTAATGGAAGCATTTAATTTAATTTAATTTATGAGCTAATATTAACTGCATAATTATTTAATGTTCTTACAATCCAAGAGAGTAACAGTGTTGGGAGCAAAATCAATATTCTACATGAAAAACTGCCTTAAAATATTTTCCAACCAGGAATTAAAATAGTGAACAGGGAGTCATTTATTGAAATTAGGGAAGGTGATTATGAAGCTTTCAAAAGTATCCAAACACATAGGATAGAAACAGATATGCTATAAGGAAAACATATCTGCACTTTCTCTAGCTGGGAAATTCTGTGTGTGTGTGTGTGTGTGTGTGTGTGTGTGTGTGTGTGTGTTTGCATCAACTACAGGTCTTCAACTCAGGCCTGGGTCCTGTCATCTGCTTATTCTGTGCAAGGATGGCAGTACACCACAGAGCCTTAGGTCTTCTTCTGGCTTTTTAGTAGTTCATTGGAGATATATATCTCATATTTTCCTGTCTGGACTTAATCTTCCGATCATCAGCAATCCTCGGATTAGTGTTACTGTGATGCTACCACAAAGTGATAGTTCATTAAACTGGGAGCAATACGGAAGTACTTGAGCAAGATGCAAAGTAACCAGTTCATTAATTTGGGAGTAACACAGGATCATTGTTTCTGATGAGTTTATCAGAAGCCCAAAGAATAATCAAAACCTATTAGCCACACTGTATGAAGTATCACATATTTATGGTGTAGAATATATACAATGAATTAAATCCTTAATCAAAAGTCTTTGCTCGGTTTGCTACTTAAAAACAAATCACAAATAGAGTGTCATTGAAATGAAGTCCAGACTGGAGTCCTGCAGCAAGCAGCAGAACATCTGCTTAGTGAGCACAGGCCCTGAGTCTAAGACCAAGGACCATAAAGAAGTAGAAGAAATTGAAAAAGAGGAGGAAGAGAGGAAGAGAAAAGGAGGAGGAAAGGATGAGAGGAGGGAAAAGAAAAGAGAGGAGGAAGGGAAGATCAGGCGAAAGAGGAGAAGGGGAAGAAAGGGAGGAAGGAGAGGAGAGGAAGGAAGGAAGAGGGAAAAAAGACGGGGAGGAGGAGGAGAGGACACACGAGGAGGAAGAGAAATGCAATATAACAACAAGAATTGTTGGCAAACGTCTTGTATAAGTGATATGCATCTGCGTGGCAGGATTATTTTCTCATCAGAGAGACAGCTAACACAGTGAAAAATGTGAATGATTACCTGTGGCTCCATTACATTGAATTTTTACACTGCATACTCACTGAATTTAAAGTTATCACAGATGCGTTCAAATGAGGCATGATGAGTGTGAGGACTTCCATGTGCAGTGTGGGTTGAAGATCTCTCAGGAATATGTTGGCTATGTTGGAAGGCAATCAGTGATAAGGCCATTGCTCCTGGCTCTTTCCCGGGTCTATGTAACTGAGACTTCTTTTCAGGAGCAGGAAATAGAATGCACACTGATAAAATAAATTAAGCTCAAACAAGAAAAACTGGAGATACACAATTTCTTCAAGGCTGAGAAAGTGGTGAAGAAAGACTGGAGGCAATGGCCGCGGCCTGCCATCTGCAACATTGGCCAGCTATGCTGTCTCCTGCACAACAAACCAGATCAGGACAACATTGGGGAGACACAGATACTGTGTGTTCAGAAAAGAGAAACTGTGATACCACCACTTCCAAGTGCTTAAAATATATTACTATCTTATCAGACGTTAAGGTTTTTATATTCTTCAATAATCCTCTTTGGCAGCAATACTCTTTCATTCTCTCTCTCTCTCTCTCTCTCTCTCTCTCTCTCTCTCTCTCTCTCTCTCTCTCTCTCTCTCTCTCTCTCTCTCTCTCTCTCTTTCTCTCTCTTTCTCTCCCTCCCTCTCTCTCTCTCTGTCACACACACACACACACACACACACACACACACACACACACACACAAACAAAATTTAAAAAAACTCATTTTTTACCAAAAAAAAAAGTAACAGTTAGCCAGGCGCCAGTGGCTCACGCCTATAATCCTAGCTACTCAGGAGGCTGAGATCTGAGGATCGTGGTTCAAAGCCAGCCTGGGCAGGAAAGTCTATGTTCCTATAAGAACTCTGGGTTATTTTTCCAACTTTGCTTTTATCTAAATCTATTCTTTTAAGAAAATATAGTTTAAAAAACAATAATAACAACCAGCTGGTCAACATTTATGAATAACCAGAAGAGGAATTTGAAGAATTTAAAGGTTCCTAATACAAAGTAATAAGATAATCAGTACATATTGTACACAAGCAATGAAATATAAGACCATATGCCATAAATATGTACCATATGGACTAATCAAACTTAAAAAATTAATAATCTATAGCTAACATATGGAACCATCTGAGATGCCCCTCAGTAAATGAATGGATCAAGACAATATGGGAAATATACAAAATGGAATTCTATATTCCCATCAGAAAGAATGACATCTCCCCATTTGTAAAGAAATGAAAGAGTAGGAAAAAATCATATTAAATAAGTAAGCCAGACCCAAAGAAACAGACTCCATGGTTTCCCTCATTGGTAATAACTAGTGTATGTCTAGTTTAGTCCTAGAAGAGTATCACAACAGCTCAATAGCTATGTATATATGGGGCATACAAGGTGATGCTAAGCGAAATGAACTCCTAGATGTGGAAACAAGAGGGTTTTCTTTGTTGGTGTTGTTTTTTAAGGTGCTAGGTTTTTTCCTTTATCTTTTCCCTATGGATTATCCCTTGTTGTCACTATTTGATTTGGGTCACTGTGTATTGTATATACGTTTATCTGAATAGGGAAGAGGAACGATAAAATGGTGAGACAAAAGACAGAGCAAAGCAATGCAACAGTGAAACTCATGAGACAATATGTTGGAAATGAACATCACAAGGTGTGGGGAGTGGTAAGAGGTGGGGAAGTGGGAGATAAAGGAGGGAGGGGGTAACAATGTTCAACAAGAAATGTACTCACTATCTTACTTATGTAAATGTAACTCCTATGGACATCACCTTGACAATATAATTAAATAATTTTTCAAGGGAAATAACATCTGAAGGGGAATAACCATGTCTTGCTTTTGAGGTTTTTATTTTATTTTTACCCAACAAATTACACATTAGTAGCCAAAAAATATTAATGATATAGAAATAGGAACTGTATTGACTTGATCATTACAACCATGTATATATGCTGAAGTGTCCTTCCATGCCCCATAAATTTGTCTAGTTAAAAAAATAATACAAATACAAGCATACAATGGGACATGGAATTGAAGATATATATGATTTCATTCAAACACTTGATATTTTGCCAACTGACTAAAAGCTATAACTGTCCTATTAAATACTGTTCCATAAACAGGAGCAATATATACATTAAACGTGTTCTTTCTTTGGGATTCTGGAAGTTTTGGTTTGCATCGTTGAAAAACTATTTAACAAAAGATCCAAAATGTCTTTGTTGTTTGTAAATCAGTCCTCTTAAGATTTTGTTAAATTTTGTTCAGAGTCACTTGGAAAAGCTTATATCACTCAGCAAAGTGAGTTATCAATGTTACCTTCAGCTCTTAAAGCTGAAGTAGATTAAAATTGTAAGCAACACTAGGAAACAGAAAGACACAGAGGAACTGCAAGAACTAATGATAGGAACTCAGTACACAATGTTAACCATGGAACTCCAGCTGTGACCAGGAACATCTCAACTAACAAGCCTTTCTTGATGGATGCCCTATCTTGTGCTAATGAATACTGTATTTTATAATAGAATGAAATGTTCTGTAATTTTGAAGCATCTAAATGTAAGGAACTTTCCCAAGAATTGTCACAGACATATTTTGTTTACCAAGTCTCATCTATATGAAGCTGAGAAATGTGTCAAAATATTTGACAAAAATGTCTTTGAAATAAGTTATTTGCAATATTTAGTATATGTGGGAGTCAACCAGAAAAGGGCAGATAAGGTGATGTTAGGGAAATGAACCCTAAGATATGTATTAACAATTTTTTTCTTTCATGCAATTGTTTTTAACGCATTTATAAGATTATTTCTTTGTTGCTTTGTATGTCCCTCCCCCACATTATAAGCCCTGCTTTCACTGTATTTGATGTTGGTATAATTTGTGGAGGGGATGGGGAAAAACAAAACGTTTAAGTAAGGATACAGGTGGACCCATTGCAACAATGAGATGTACAAGTCATTATGTCGAAAACAACTTTGGTGCGGGGGGGGGGGAGTGGAGAGGATTGGGGGGTAGGGGGAGGATGGGAAGGGATGGGAAAGGGAAACAAAGGAGGAGACTACAATGCTTGATAAGAAATGTACTCACTATGTTGCCCATGTAATTGTAACCCCTGTGTACAGTATTTTCACAATAAAAAAATCTAGAAAAAATAAAATAAAATACCATGGTGAATTAAAGTGTGAACCATAGAAAAATATTTTAAAGTAGCAAGGCAGAAATACTGTGGGATGGACTGGGAAGAGGCTAATCCAATTGTTAAGAGTTATGGTCCAAATCCTGAAAAGCAGTATCATAAAAAAATTTTTTAAAAAACATTTCAAAGTCTGGAACAATCCAGATGCACCTCAGTAGATGAATGGATCAAGAAAACGTGGGATATATATATATATATATATATAGAGAGAGAGAGAGAGAGAGAGAGAGAGAGAGAGAGAGAGAGAGAGACAGAGAGAGAGAGAGAGAGAGAGAGAGACAGAGAGAGAGAGAGAGATATATATATATATATATATATATATATATATATATATATATATATATATTCTATGCTTCCATCAGAAAGGATGACACCACCCCATTTGTTAGGAAATGGAAAGACTTGGGGAAAAAGGTCATATTAAGTGAAGTAAGCCAGACCCAAAGAAATTTAGGTCTCATGGTTGCCCTTATTTGCAATAATTAGTTTACATATAGAATAATCTTATCATATGAGCTGAAAAGATCAAAAGCTGTGTACATATGACCATATAAGATGATGTTAAATGAAATGAGCCACAAGATATGGACACAAGAGGTCTTTCTTTGTTGTCGTTGTTTTAAATGTACTATGAGATTTTTTTGTTCCCTTTGTATATTCTTCCCCCTACTGAACATCCCCTGTTGTCACTGTACTTGATTTTGGTACCCTGCATCTGGTTTATGCATTTGTCTAATCTGAGGAGGAGAAGGGGAATAACAAAACCGTGAAATAAGGACAGAGGATGACCATTTCAACAATGTTATCCACAGGACAATATATTAGAAATGATCTTTACAACTTCCAGGAGTGGGGTGGGGTAGGGAGGAGGGTGGGAGGTGGAAGAGGGAAAGGGTAGTGATAGAGCAACAACAATTAGGGAAGGGATAACAAAGATTGACAAGTAATGTACTCATTGCCTTACTCATCTAACTGTAACCCCTCTGTACAGCATTTTTACAATAAAATAAAATTAAAAATAAAAAGGAAAGAAGTAATAACACAGAACTAATGTCATTGTGGGTTAATACATTAGCCAGGCACCAGTGGTTCATATGTGTAATCCTAGCTATTGAAGAGGCTGAGATGTGAGGATCTTGATTCAAAGCTATCCTGGGCAGGAAAACCTAAGACTCTTATCTGCAATTAATCACCAAAAAAAAAAACCCACCTGGATGTGAGGCTGTAGCTCATGTGGTAGAATGCTGGCCTTAAGTAAAAGAACTCACATACAGCACCCAAGCAGTCCTGAGTTCAGACCACAGGACTGGTACATAAAAACAAAACAAACAAAAACATTATATATGCCACCATTTATACATTGTAAAACCAAACACAAGAATTGAGAGTATCCCTCATTTTTTTTCTCTTTGTGTTATTGTGAAAATACTGTACAGAGGAGTTACAATTACATGGGCAAGATAGTGAGTACATTTCTTTTTTCTTTTTTTATATTATATTTTATTTTATTTTATTTGAGAACATACTGTACAGAGGGGTTACAATTACATGGGCAGGATAATGCATACATTTCTTACCAAGCATTTCAGCCTCCTCCTTTGTTTACCCTTCACCTCCCTGCCCAGCCTCCCCCCTCCCCCCCACCCAATCATACCCCCCTCCCCCCCCACACCGACATTGTAAAGCTGGTTTTGACATGACATTTTGTACTTCTCATTGTTGCAACAGGTCCACCTAAATCCTTAAACGATTTGTTTGTCCCCATCTCCTCCACATGTTATACTGACAGCAAATATAGTGAAAGCGGGGGTTACACTGTGGGGGAGGGACATACAAAGCAACAAAGATATAATCTTATAAATGCATTAGAAACACATGCATGAAAGAAATGAAAACATTAAAATACATATTTAAGGGTTCATTTTCCTAACATCACATTATCTGACCTTTTCCGCTTGACTCATACATATACTAGATATTGCAAATAAGGGAAACCATGGGACCTATGTTTCTTTGGGCCTGGCTTACTTCACTTAATATAAATTTTTCCAAGTTTTTCCATTTCCTAACAAATGGGGCAATGTCATTCTTTCTGATGGAGGCATAGAATTCCATTGTGTATATATACCACATTTTCTTGATCCATTCATCTACTGAGGGGCATCTGGGTTGGTGCCATATCTTAGCTATGGTAAATAATGCTGCAATAAACATAGTTGTGCTGGTAGCTTTAGTGTGGTCTTGTTTGTAAACATTTGGGTAAATGCCCAAAAGTGGGATTGCTGGATCATAGGGGAGCTCTATGTGAAGTCTTTTGAGGAACCTCCATACTGCTTTCCAAAGTGGTTGAACAAGTTTACATTCCCACCAACAATGAAGTAAGGTTCCTTTCTGTCCACCTCCCCTCCAGCATCTGTTGTTGTTAGAGTTCTTGATTTTTGCTGTTCTAACTGGAGTGAGGTGTTATCTCAATGTTGTTTTGATTTGCATTTCTTTTATGGCTAGGGATGTTGAACATTTCTTCATGTGTCTATTTTTGAGTACATTTCTTATCAAGCATTGTAGCCTCCTCCCTTGTTTACCCTTCCCATCCCTTCCCATCCTCCCTCCCCACCCCAATTCTCCCCCCCCCCAAGTTGTAAAGTTCGTTTTTGACATGACAACTTGTACTCATTGTTGCAACAGGTCCACCTGTATCCTTATTTTCCCTCATTTTTCAGACTTGTTTTATGCTTATACATTTTAGCACTAGAGTGTTGTTCTTAGTATAAAACATTATCATCTACACAGAATTATCAATTGCTAATGTCTATAATATCCAATTAAATAATCATGAGACATAACTCAAGGTTATAAACAACACCGTGAACAAACAAAGCATAATATGGCGACTTAGAACCAAGTCTCATTATATTCTTGGACCCTCCAAAATCCAAATAGGTCAAAGTTGGAAATCAGTGAAGTTTGTCGTGTCGTGTCCTGTGTGTGTGTGTGTGTGTGTGTGTGTGTGTGTGTGTGTGTGTGTGTGTGTGTGTGTCCTTTTCAATCAAGGCCTCGCATACTAACTTGGGTTCTTCATTCATGGTTGGTGCCCTACCGCTTGGCTCACAGCTCTACTTCCATAAAGTTCATCTTTTCTTCCTTTATTCAATTCTCTTCTCTTCCTGGGTCTTTTATTCCTTTTTCAGCAATTCCAGGTGCTATGTCTGTATCTCAAGATCTCCTTAGGAGAGCTCAACAGGAGAAACACAGCACAGGGACCTTGTTCAGATCCCAACTCTTCAGCAAGTAGTCGGTGGACAGGGGTCTGCAATTTTCGGAAGTTCCTGGGGGAACCAAGGCTGCAGGTCTCAGTTCCTTGTTCAGCAAAGCCTAAGAAAAGTTGTGATTTAAAACCACTCCCTGCTGAGCTCCTGGCAAATGAATAAGCAATCTCCCTCTCTTGTGGCCGTGTTTTAGGACCTATATTTGGTAATACACTTTTGAGACTCTATGCACTCAAGTTATATCACTCAAAATACATACCAACTCAGACACCAAAAATAGTAGGTGGAGACAGTAGAATAAGAACTCATTTTTGTTCTGTAGAGTTTCTTATGTTCCTCATCAAAACACCAGCCTTGACTTATTGGTACAGTGTGTTTGTTTCACAGAAATAAAAGAAGAAGGAAGAAGATGAAGAAAGGAAGCAAGACAGCAAGTAGTTAACTTGCCTGGGAACATAGAGTCATGGGAAGGCTAGAAGAACTTGCCAAATGGTCCGAGCTACCCATATCCAAAGGGCCTTCTCTCAGGTATGCTTGCTTAGTTTGGAGTCATGGATATTTTGATGAAGACTGAGCTTACTGGGTAATGATACTTAGATAGTGTTATGCCAAGGTCGCAGGAATCCCCAACAAGAAGACCACCAAGAGTCAGACTCTACAGCTGTTTTATTTAAACAGGCTGCAACTTGGGCCTCGTCCTACACTCCAACACAGCAGAGCCCAGGAAGAGAGCCTGGAGCTAAGGATTGGCAGGTCTTATAAAGGCACACAACCAGGTGGTTTAGCACCACCTGTTGATCTGCTCTGAAACAAGCAACAAATGGTCACTGCCTCAATTACTTTAACCTTTCATTCCCCCCTTGACTTATGGTCCTGAGACACAATCTTGTGGCTCCGACCCAAAACTAAACTCCAACAGCTTTTGATCTTGAGCATGTATACCAATAACAATCAGCCCATTTTGCTTTTCTTGAGGCGTATGCGGATTGGTTGGGTAGGATGATTGGAGACTTCCCATGTTTCCCCATGGTCCAGGGCAAAGGGGTCCGCCGGCCTGGCGTGGGAGCAGTGGATCCAAGCAGCAATGCCATCCACCTTAAGGGCAGGAGGAGTAGCCAGTAGCACCATGTAAGGTCCCTTCCACCGTGGTTCCAGAGATCTCAAGTTGTGCCTTCGAACAAACACCCAGTCCCCTGGTTTAAACAAATGGGGGGTAGGAATAGAAGCAGAATCATATAATGCTCTAAGCTGGGGACACATACTCTTATGTACCAGCTGTAAACATTCAAGCTTACACAGAAATTCAGTATCATCCAAATCAGTAAGCAATTCAGTCTGAAGGCTAGGGATAATGGGTGGAGGGTATTCATACATTATTTCAAAAGGAGTAAAGCCAAGCTGATAGGGTGAATGTCTTACTCCAAACAGGGCAAAAAGAAGGAGCGATACCCAGTCTGCGCCAGTCTCCATGACCAATTTAGTTAAGGTCTCTTTTAGAGTCCGATTTATTCTTTCTACCTGCCCTGAACTCTGGGGTCTATAAGCACAGTGCAATTTCCAATCCATCCCCAGTGCCGCGGCTATTCCCTGACTTACTTTTGAGATGAAGGCCCATCCATTGTCTGACCCGACGGTGGATGGGAAGCCATACCTGGGTAGGATATATTCCAGGATCTTCATAGCCATAACCTTTGCAGTCTCATGCTTTTTTGGGTAGGCTTCAACCCATCCTGAAAAAGTGTCTACAAAAACTAGCAAATATTTATATCCATATTTTCCAGTTTTAATTTCTGTGAAGTATACTTCCCAATACACACCTGGACTATCTCCACGGTGGTGAGCTCGTTTTGTAACAGGTTGATTGGGGGCATTGGTGAGCTGACAGGCTTTACAATTTTTAACCATGTCCTCAATGAGTTGATTTCCTTGCCTAATTTTTACTTCTGAGTATCAGAGCAAGTGCTGCATTCTTCGGGTTCCCCTGTGAGAGACCCGATGGATTCTCTTAAGAATCCCCTTGCCCAATCTTTGTGGCAAGATAAGTTTCCCCTCACCAGTTTTCCACCAGTCTTTGTTTCCTTCTGTCCTGGGGTTTATAGGCCATGGGAATTTTCTTTATCAACTCCAAGTCTTCTTGGGAGTACTGAGGCTCAGGAGGCAAAGCTCATCGCTCTGGGTCTACTAGAGTCAGTACTTCCACTCTTGGCTGGAGGGCCGCCTCCTTAGTTGCCTGATTGGCCAAGGTATTTCCTTTGGTTATAGAATCAGTTCCCTTTTGATGGCCAGGGCAGTGCATAATGGCAATATTTGCTGGTTCCCTTAAGGCCCAGATGAGGCTTAAAATTTCTTGTATGTTTTTAATAGTCTTTCCCTCAGGTGTCAGTAGCCCCCCCTCTTGGTAAATGGCTCCATGTACATGGACGGGGGCAAAAGCATACTGACTGTCCGTGTACATGTTTAGTCTCTTTCCTTTTCCCATTTTTAGGGATTTTGTTAGTGCCACTACTTTTGGTTTTTGTGCAGACGTTCCCTGGGGGAGTGCTTCTGCCCACACTATCTCAGTGTCCATGGTGACTGCTGAACCCGAGTACCTTTTTCCATCTCGAATGAAATTGTTGAGGTATGAGAACCAGGTATGTTCAACATGTGATAGTGGCAAGTCCAACAAATCTGGTCTCTTTTCCTTGGCTCAGTCTCTCTTTTCATGCTCAATTACACGTTCTCTGTCCTTCCTTTCCTGTCTTTGCTCCTCTTTCTCTCTCTTATTGTAAACCTTTTCTGCCACGGCTACTAGATCCCTAATAGACTTGTCACCAAGTCTGTCTAGAGCCTGCAACTTTTACTTTATGTCTCGTGCAGCTTGATTTATATAGTCAAACATAATCATCTGAGCCAACTTCTGGGTCTCAAGATTATATGGAGTATATTGACTAAAAGCTTCCATGAGCCACTCAAGATATGCTGTCGGAATTTCACTTCCTCTCTGTCTAACATAAACTTTGGCCAAATTAGTTGGTCGGCGAGCCACCGCCTTGAGACCTGTCAACAGAGCCTGGTGATAGACAAGGAGTCACTCCCTACCTTCAACCGCATTGTAGTCCCATGTTGGTCGGATCTCAGGAAAATGGGCAGCAATCAGGGCAGGATCCGTGATGGGTGCTCCTGTGGGGCCACCGCTTGGATACGGTCTCTCTCTTCGGTGGT